>NC_083766.1:57996482-58001482 GCF_963514075.1 Conger conger
TGTGTGTGTGTGTGAGTCAGTGTGTATGCAGTGTGTGAACATACATACACTCAGTGAGCATCTCTCTCATTAACAAGGCGTTTTGCCCACTGAACTGCTGCTCGCTGGATGTTTTTTGTTTTTCGCACAATTCCCTGCAAACCCTAGAGACAGCTGTTCGTGAAAATCCCTGGAGATCAGCAGTTTCTGAGATGCCACCCAGTCTGTCACCAACAATCATTCCACGGTCAAAGTCACTTAGATCACATTTCTTCACCATTCTGACATTTGGTCTGAAAAACATCTGAACCTCTTGATCATGTCTGCATGCCTGTATGCATTTAGTTGCTGCCACATGATTGGCTGATAAAAATTTTGCATTAACAAGCTGGTCTACGGGTCTATGTATGTGTGTTTGTGGTGAAATGTAGGACCGATTCAGAGACTGTTGCTTTGTATTTATGCATGTTTGTCTGGAGTTTGGTGGACATGGACAGAGGGCATTTTGGCTCTGAGATGCTGGAGTATGATCCTGTGTGTGTGCCATGGGGGGGGGGGTTCACGTGACAGACAGCTAAAGTGTGCACAGGAGAGAGAATGGCTGATTGATGTTTCTGTTCTTGTAGGACAGTATTAATGGGCGCTGGATCAAATACGTAATTGCTTTGGAATGAGACCGTAGCATCCTGCAGACATGTTAAAAGCAGCATGCTTTATTTCAGAGTGTGCAGTGTGCTGAGTGACAGTTGGAGAGAGTTTCTTGTCTGTTCTCTTTGCTGCTCTCCTGGGAGCTTAAAGGGGGCTGGTCCAAACATTACTGACAGCATGCTAATTGGCCGCCTCTCCTGTCCGTCTCTCCCGTCACCCAGGTGACGTGCCTGCAGGATTTCTTCTGTGACGACGACATCTTCATCGCCTGCGGCCCGGAGAAGTTCCGCTATCAGGACGACTTCCTGCTGGACGATAGCGGTGAGCCCTCCTCTCTCTCTCCCTCTCACTCTCTCCCTGTCTCGCTCTCTCTCTCCCCCTCTCTCTCACCCTGTCTCTCACTCCCTTTCTCACTCTCTCTCTCTCTCTCTCGCTCTCTCTCCTCCCTCTCTCCCTCTATCTCTCCCCCTCTCTCTCTCACCCTGTCTCTCACTCCCTTTCTCACTCTCTCCCTCTCTCACTCTCTCCCGCTCTCCCCCCCCTCACTCTCTCCCTCTCTCTCTCACTCTGTCTCTCACTCCCTTTCTCACTCTCTCTCTCTCTCCCTCTCTCTCCTCCCTCTCTCCCTCTCTCTCTCCCTCTCTCTCTCTCTCTCTCTCCCCCTCTCTCTCACCCTGTCTCTCACTCCCTTTCTCACTCTCTCTCTCTCTCTCTCCTCCCTCTCTCCCTCTATCTCTCCCCCTCTCTCTCTCACCCTGTCTCTCACTCCCTTTCTCACTCTCTCCCTCTCTCACTCTCTCCCGCTCTCTCCCCCCCTCTCACCCTCTCCCTCTCTCTCTCACTCTGTCTCTCACTCCCTCTCTTCCTCTCCCTCTCTACCTCAATCTCTCTCACTCTCTCTCTCTTTCTATCTCTCTTTCTCTCAGTCTCTCCCTTGCTCTCTCTCTCTGTTTTTTGGGAAAAATAAAGGAATGAGCCCACTATGCTTTTAGTCTGGCCAAGATCGCTGTTTTAAAAACTCTGGCGTCCTACCCACAATCCCTCACCAGATCCCTACCCACAACCCCTCAGCAGTCCTCCCCACTGTACTGTGATCTGTGAATATGACATATTTCCAGCACAACCCGTCTCTTAAAGACGAGGGAAAACAAACAAATAGAGAAAACTTCCCTGGTAACAGGAAGCTGATGCTGCCCTGATTGTATCTTCGCTTTGGTCTATTTATAAAGCTGTGGTGTTAGAGAGACTGAGATATCCACAGCCACACCACAGATCTCCTGACTGTGTGTGTGTGTGTGTGTGTGTGTGTGTGTGAGCTGTGGTGTTAGAGAGACTGAGATATCCACAGCCACACCGCAGATCTCCTGACTGCCCCGGTTTCACTTACAAACTAACACGCTCATGACCGAGAGACTGAGGGAGAGAGAGAGAGAGAGAGAGAGAGAGAGGGAGAGAGAGAGAGAGAGAGAGAGAGAGAGGGAGAGAGAGAGAGAGAGAGAGTGATAGTGATGTTGTCCTGTATCATTGGTTTTTTTAATTCATGTTTTTGATATTTGACAACTCATCTGCAACAACAAACAAGCTTTGGCAATGTGCGTTGTGAAACATGCCACGCCAGTAACACTGTTTTTAAAGTGAAACTCAGAGCAGGAGGAAGCTAGGGGAGAGAAACTGGCGTGGTGAACTGGCCGATGCTAATCGCTAATCGCTAATGAACTGGGTGCTCGCAGTGTGTGACCGAGGGTATTGGGGGGGATGTAGTTCTATGCGGTTCCACGTTTGCATGAATTGTAGGCTTTCAGCAGATGTTCTCATCCGGAGTGGCTTACGTAAGTTCATGCATACAGGCTCAGGGAACGAGCAGTGCTGATAATACTGTAGTCATGTCAACAGGGTCACAGCCAATAGTAGCACTCCACATACAGTATATTCAGAGTTTGCGTCAGGTGAAGTACTTTAATTTTCTTTGAATATTTATGATTATATAACAGTTAATGGTCATTTTTTTTTATCAGAAGTCATAAGAGCCTTTTTGATTTTGGAATATTGTAATTTAAAGTTTTATTCATATATACTGCCAGGGCTCCGGTCTGACAGCAGTGGTGTAGCAGATCTCCTTTCTCTTTGGAGTTGAGAGGCTCTGTATTTTGCTCTCGGCTGTTGTAACCAAAATAATTAGGTGTATTTTTCAGCACTAATACTGGGCTGGTCAGAAGAGGTTTTGTCTCTGTGCAAAACTTTACGGCAGTGATGCTGAAGTTTTGTCCATCGTGACCTGCAATGCTGCAATGTTAAACCAATATCAGAATATTGCTGTAAATATCTGCAAAATAGCGAAGGTATGAGATTTTAAACAGCTGAAAGGCAGTAGATTACATGCTGGTGAGAGTGTGTGTGTGTGTGTGTGTATGTAAATGTGAGTGTGTGTGTGTGTGTGTGTGTGTGTATGTAAATGTGAGTGTGTGTGTGTTGTGTGTGTGTGTGTATGTAAATGTGGGTGTTGTGTGTGTGTGTGTATGTAAATGTGTGTGTGTGTGTGTGTGGGTGTGTGCGTGTGTGTGTATGTGTGTGTGGGTGTGTGTGTGTGTGTGTGAGTGTGTGTGTATGTGTGTGTGTGTGTGTGTGTGTGTGTGTGTGTGTGTGGGAGCGTGTGCAGAGGGTATGACAGTGTAGCAGATGCATCACCACCTCGGGCATGCCCAAAGCATCAATGGGCTGGCGTATTGCCGTAGTGGCACGCCCCCCCTCCCTCGTTACCCCCCAAATCCTGCCCCAGCACGTGAGGGCCGGGGAATCGACAGCACCCCTCCATCACTGCAGGATGCCCCAGGTCCTGCAACACTGTACAATAAGGTTACATGAGTTGGCGTTAACTAATGTAGTTGTTAGCTAAGTTAATATGTACAGCTTTGTTTATGTGTTTGTACTACATTGGTTAATGGCGGTTGATGTAACTGTCGCTGTTTTGTTAAACTTGCGGTCAGTTGTGCAGACTCAGTCACTCTCGTCATGCCCAGTCACAGCTCTCCCGACGAACAGTCTGGTTTTCAGTGCGTGTGATTGGATGACTCATGAAGTCACAGTAACAGGACAAAGCAATAATCGTCTCATTTGTAATGACACATTTGTCAGCCTGGAAAAAACAAAATGTACACAAACCCATCTGGCTATTGTACTTTTCATGAACCCCCCTCCCCATGCCCCTCCTATGGTTTGACCAATCACTGGCCATGTTCATGGCTTTGCACATGATTCTTAGTAAATCAATTCATACTGGAATAAAATAATAGCTAATATATTTGTTAATGGTTAATTCATTAGACTAATTAGGTTTCTTCTATGGTTTATAATAATATAAATATTCATGCAACTAATATAGTAGTTAGTAGTTAAATTGCCTATAGGTTGAGATGGTAGTTGAGGTAGAACAGGGTTAAGTTTTTCTGGTTGAACATTGTCAGGTTTTTAACTTTCGAAGAGTGCAGTCAATCCTTGTGGGATTTAGCCATTCAAGATTCGACTCGTAATTATCAGTGGCATTTGCTTTCTGACATGTCTTCAGCAATTACTGGTGGCTAATTTGAATTAATTACTTGTCAAAAGTGATAGCTGCATAGAAAACAAACAATGGACCGTGTGAGTTTTCTTAACCCTGTTTTCTGAGGAGCAACAATGGCGAGCACGGGTTTATTTCTCTGTAGGAATGTGCAGTAATTAAGTATAATTACTCCCTACATGTCAATGATGGATCTGGCAGTGTCAGGGGAGTGTGCGCGATCCTTCAAGCTGAAATATGCCCGAGCCTCACAAAAAAAGGTTTTCATTTTAACCCGATGACGAGTAGGCGTTTTTGTGATGTTTTTTCAGTGTTCTAGAACTCCACTGCTTTCAGTTCCCAGCGCTGATTGTGACATCAGTTATTTAGAATGTTCAGTTAAGAACATTCTAATCGTGTATTTGTGATCTCACACTTTAGCACTCGAGTGACCAACATATTGCACACGCACTAACGGCCAACTGGGGTCGGAATGACCCAAATTTCATACTAATGAAAAAGAAGCCCAAATCAATGTTTTGTATTGAAATGTCATTTAAGATGGAAATGTGCTGTAATACCAAAACTTGACAATGTTTAGAACTTAAACATTTAAAATACACTCTGATGTATTAATTCAGCGCATGTATATAATCATTTGGAACATACATTTACCTGCCAAAGAAATCTGTGGGTATGTATCACTTCACATCTTGTCCCCACAGAAATGTGGATTCTCATAAAGATTCATTGGTGGAATGTGTTGCTTTTGACTGGGGTCATACATGTCCTCCCCTGTTCATCACATCTCTGCAAATTAAGGCAGAAACCAGAAAAA
>NC_083766.1:58008982-58051482 GCF_963514075.1 Conger conger
TTTTTGCGCAATTGCCATTAAACATGGCGGTAAAAGTCTGGAACTTTCTGCAAAGACATAATTCATGTATCCAGGCTCCCGTGACATTGAACCAGCGCAGACCTCCCTCCTTTCCCAGGTAATGTAGCACACCTGGTCTCTGGAGTGCGGAGATCTCCACTCGGCTATTTCTGGAGCCGGGAGCTGTTATGGGTGCAGTGTACAGTGACTGGAGCCTGTTTTGTTTAGAGATCCATGATTAGACGCTGTTAATGATTTATGCATGTTCTTATTTTTTAAAAATACATTCGGTGCCCGACCTGGGGCGGAGCATGTCCGACTCCCGCCCCGGTGTGAAAGGGCTGGTCATCAGCAGCCTTGTCCCATTCCCGTGTGAACCCCCCGCCTAACTGCCGTTTCCTGATGTCAGCGCCCTACCGCTCGTGTTCCAGTCCTCATTCACGTTCAGATTTCACGCCAAGCGCCGCGGAACCCGAGGCGAGCTTGTTAGCAGAACGACGGACTAATGAGTCACTTTCATTTTGATAGAAATCACTCTGAATGCAGTCCAGGGAGTAAGATTTGGCTGAGAAAGAGTGGAAGCCTTGGAACGTCTCTGTCTGTTTGTTATTGGCTGGAACGCGTTCCATGTTGTTCTACCATTGTGACATCATTCCCTATAGAATCTAGGTCAGCCATGTTATATCGTGTATGACCGATTGTGGTGTCTGGTGTGTTGTTGCCCCTCTGTCTTTATAAAACGTGGGGCTCGAGATGGTTTCGGAGGGGAGGTGGGATATTGGGAGGGCCGGGGAGGACAAAATATCTGTGCAGCAAGACAAAATATCTGTTCTCCCCTTTTCATTATTACACGTCCTACAGATGCCCTCTCCCCTCTCCTCTCTGCCTGTGAATCTGTACAGCTTGCAGACAGCATTTAAAGCACCAGTTATGCAACAGCCCTTCATGGGCCCCGATTTTGGCTCCAGTTTTGAGCCGATTGATTTCGTAAGAGCTTAACTACACACACTGCGCTGATGCTTGAAGTATATATACCACACACCGTGCTATTTGTAACGCACCTGATTTTATTATGTAACGTAACGCACAGCGCCGAGCTGTAGAGCGCATGTTTTGTTATCGTTTACGGTTCGCTAATGCGACTCACAGAGGAGGCTTAAGCTGAATCGCGTAATTAGGAGTTCAGCGTGTAAAGGAGCAACAGCCTTAATGTCTAATTACAAAGTGTACGGAATGAACTTTCTCCTACCCCGGACTCTCTTATTTCAATAATTAAACTCTAATTAGCAGTTTTATTCAGCCCCTAATGACTCTGCGCTATGTGTGAGTACACACACGCTCTCCCGCTCACACATACTCACACACACAGTCACACACACGCACACAGACACATGCTCTCCCACACACAGTCACACACACGCACACACAAACACTACTCTCTCTCACTCATACACATACACACACACACACACACGCTCTCTAATTCACACACACACACACACACACACACACACACATGTTCACTCACACACACACACACCTGCATATTCACTCTCTCTTTCTCTCTGTCTCACTCTGCCTGTGGAACACATTACAGTAACACACCAGTGCTTGGAGCAGGATGGAGGACCTGCACTAGCGCTGCAGTATCAGGCTGGGTAATTGGGCATTAGACAGACATATGTACCTCTGCGCGTTGTGGGGTAATGGAGGCGCGTTGTGGGGTAATGGAGGTAATGGAGGCGCGTTGTGGGGTAATGGAGGCGCGATGTGGGGTAATGGAGGCGCGTTGTGGGGTAATGGAGGCGCGTTGTGGGGTAATGGAGGTAATGGAGGCGCGTTGTGGGGTAATGGAGGCGCGTTGTGGGGTAATGGAGGTAATGGAGGCGCGTTGTGGGGTAATGGAGGCGCGCTGTGGGGTAATGGAGGTAATGGAGGCGCGTTGTGGGGTAATGGAGGTAATGGAGGCGTGTTGTGGGGTAATGGAGGCGCGTTGTGGGGTAATGGAGGCGCGTTGTGGGGTAATGGAGGTAATGGAGGCGCGTTGCGGGGTAATGGAGGTAATGGAGGTGCATTGTGGGGTAATGGAGGCGCGTTGGGGGGTAATGGAGGTAATGGAGGCGCGTTGGGGGGTAATGGAGGCGCGTTGTGGGGTAATGGAGGCGCGCTGTGGGGTAATGGAGGTAATGGAGGCGCGTTGTGGGGTAATGGAGGCGCGTTGCGGGGTAATGGAGGTAATGGAGGCGCGTTGTGGGGTAATGGAGGTAATGGAGGCGCGTTGTGGGGTAATGGAGGCGTGTTGCAGGGTAATGGAGGCGTGTTGTGGGGTAATGGAGGTAATGGAGGCGTGTTGTGGGGTAATGGAGGCGGAGGCGTGTTGTGGGGTAATGGAGGCGTGTTGTGGGGTAATGGAGGCACGTTGTGGGGTAATGGAGGCGTGTTGTGGGGTAATGGAGGCGTGTTGTGGGGTAATGGAGGCGTGTTGTGGGGTAATGGAGGCGCGTTGGGGGGTAATGGAGGTAATGGAGGCGCGTTGGGGGGTAATGGAGGCGCGTTGCGGGGTAATGGAGGCGTGTTGCGGGGTAATGGAGGCGCGTTGTGGGGTAATGGAGGCGCGTTGCAGGGTAATGGAGGCGTGCTGTGGGGTAATGGAGGCGCATTGTGGGGTAATGGAGGCGTGTTGTGGGGTAATGGAGGCGCGTTGCGGGGTAATGGAGGCGCGTTGTGGGGTAATGGAGGCGCGTTGCAGGGTAATGGAGGCGTGCTGTGGGGTAATGGAGGCGCGTTGCGGGGTAATGGAGGCGTGTTGTGGGGTAATGGAGGCGCGTTGCGGGGTAATGGAGGCGCGTTGTGGGGTAATGGAGGTAATGGAGGCGCGTTGTGGGGTAATGGAGGCGCGTTGTGGGGTAATGGAGGCGCGTTGCGGGGTAATGGAGGCGTGTTGTGAGGTAATGGAGGCGTGTTGTGGGGTAATGGAGGCGCGTTGTGGGGTAATGGAGGCGCGTTGTGGGGTAATGGAGGCGCGTTGCGGGGTAATGGAGGCGCGTTGTGGGGTAATGGAGGCGCGTTGCGGGGTAATGGAGGCGTGTTGTGGGGTAATGGAGGCGCGTTGTGGGGTAATGGAGGTAATGGAGGCGCGTTGTGGGGTAATGGAGGCGCGTTGTGGGGTAATGGAGGCGTGTTGTGGGGTAATGGAGGCGCGTTGTGGGGTAATGGAGGCGTGTTGTGGGGTAATGGAGGGGCGTTGCGGGGTAATGGAGGCGTGTTGTGGGGTAATGGAGGCGCGTTGCGGGGTAATAGAGGTAATGGAGGCGCGTTGTGGGGTAATGGAGGCGTGTTGTGGGGTAATGGAGGTGTGTTGTGGGGTAATGGAGGCGCGTTGTGGGGTAATGGAGGTAATGGAGGCGCGTTGTGGGGTAATGGAGGCGCGTTGTGGGGTAATGGAGGCGCGCTGTGGGGTAATGGAGGCGCGTTACGGGGTAATGGAGGCGCGCTGTCTGGTTGGTGAGAGTGTGCATCCTCAGTCTTATCGCCGTGCCGGAGTGCGAGCAGTGGCTCTGATTATTATCTCAGTTTCACCAGGAACAATGTGTTCTGCGGAAAACAGCACAAAACATGGCGCCAGCGCGGTCTTCACCGGGTTTCACTGACATATTTTAGCCCTTACAGTGCTGTGACGTGGTGTGTGTGTGTTTAATAGAATAATACTGCTGCTGCTTATTAATAAAAATAATAATAATAATAATAATAATAAGAATGTTATTCATTATCATCTTTAATTATGTAATGCTTTTTTGGAAGTGTGACAATGGTCCATAAATAGGAAAGATTGACAAGCAGGACAAAGACGACCTTACATAACAACAAGTGCCAATGCTACAGTATCTCATTACCGAGAAATAAAAAAAGAAATTCAGAAAAGTGATTCTCAAAACGGATTTCAACCTGAAGATAGACACGGCAACCGAATGGTGTGTTACTGTACAATAATATCAGCCTGGGTCTAGCACATTTCATAACCCATTTTGAGGACTATCTTTAGAGAGTTGGTGCACTGAAAAAGCGATGACTAAGTAAAGCCGGTGATTCATGTGTGGAGTGTGTGAGAAGAACAGGAAGCCAGGTGCCAGACTCCAGCAGGTTCTCGAACCCGGGGCCCAGCGCGAGAGACCCAGAGAGCTCAGAACCAGGCAGTGAGCGGTAATGCTGCTAACGATAATGATGTGAATGCCTTTATCCAAAGCCACTTACAGTTGATTAGACTAAGCAGGGGAAATCCCCCCTGTAATGCAGGGTTAAGGGCCTTGCTCAAGGGCCCAACGGCTGTGCGGATCTTATCGTGGCTACACCGGGGATCGAACCACCGACCTTGCAGGTCTCAGTCATACACCTTCACCACTAGGCTACAGGCTGTCCCACTAACGGGTCGGCTAATAAGGGGTGGGGGGGTTATTGGGCATGGTTTGAGCTGGATACTCTAGTTCCGGCTATCCATCCATTACCTTTCTCCTGGGCGAGAGGCAGGAATACACACTGGACAGATCCAATTGCAATCCATCGCAGGACTTTTCTTTAGTTTCCACATAAATAGTTGTTTGTTCAGTTAACATTAGACTTATTAATAATGAATGGGCCACTGCGGTGAAACGGCGCTTTCGTATTCTTGAGAGTTACGCTGATGCTCTCTCTTTCAGTGCGGCGCTAAGTGACTGCGATGGTCCGGGTTCTCTCTCTCCCCGTATGGATGCTAACGGGTGGAGAATTCAGTCCGACCTTAACGGACCCCCCCCCGCCCCCCCCAGCTGAAGATGGCTGGTGTTTCGCGTGCGTCACAGACCCGCTGTGGTGGCCGTGGCGACAGTCGTAAAGCTTTTACCGGGCTGGCGGTGATGGGCGCTGTTTCACCGGGGCGTTCCAGGTGAACCACAGCGTTTGCGGCCGCCGCCGGCGGGGTTCTCTCCACCGCGCCTCCCCTGCGCTGACCTGACTTTACCCCTCTCTGTGCACGCTGCGCTCCTCCACGCTGCCTCCACAAGCACTTCAGTCGTTAATAACGCTTAAGACGTCTTTTTTCAGATCCGTGCTTAAGTAGAAAATATTAGCTTGCTTTGAATTAATGTCTGATTCACTAATAGAATGTGTTCCGTTGGTATACCTGTCTTACCTCATTGGCAATATTTTTGTGTCACGTGGCCAAAAAAACGAAAAGAAATTAGACTAATAAGTCTCGATATAAGCCTGAAATCCTGGTTGTTTTTGGGGTTTTTGCAGCGAAGCGTTCTGAGGTAAGAGGGCATCTGAGGACTCTCCCACAGTCTGAGCAGCGAGCAGCCACACTCACCTCGCGTAAACTCTGCCAGCTCCAGCTCCCGCTCTGCGAGAGGAGGCTTCCTGCCTTCCAGAAGATTCCCTGCAGCGGTCAGGCCGGGCCGGACCCCCCTGCAGGCTCCGGGCCTGTCTGCCATGTGGGAACTGGAGCTGGAAGAGCCTCCAGTGCTGCTGGTCAGAGCTACGGCCATTCACTCACTGACACACACACACACACACACACACACATACACACTCACACACTCACACATACACTCACACACACTTACTCACACACACACACACACACACACACACACACACACATACACACTCACACACTCACACATACACTCACACACACTTACTCACACACACACACACACACACACACACACACACTTACTCACACTCACTCACACACACACACACATACACACACACACGCACACACACGCTCACACACGCACACATACACACGCACACACATACACACGCACACGCACACACACGCTCTCTCACACACACACACACACTCACACGCACACACTCACACACACACACACACACACACTCACACGCACACACTCACACACACACACACACACACACACACACACACACTCACACAAACACACACGCACACACTCACACTCACACTCACACACACACTCACACTCACACTCACACACACACACACACTTACTCACACACGCACACACTCACACATACGCACACACACGCACACACACGCTCACACACGCACACATACACACACACACACAAACGCACACACGCGCACACACGCACACACACGCTCACACACACACACACACACACGCACACATACACACGCACACAAACACACACGCACACACTCACACTCACACTCACACACACACTCACACTCACACACACACACACACTTACTCACACACGCACACACACTCACACACACGCACACACACGCACTCACACGCACACACTCACACATACACACACACACACACACGCGCGCATGGTTAGGCGTCTTGCTCAGGGACACTTCGACACACCCAGGGTGGGGGATCGAACCGCCAAGTCTCCCGACTGCCAGACGAGCGCTCTTACCTGCTGAGATAATGTCACCCCCATTCCACCACTTCAATCACCAGCCCCCCGCTCCTCTTTCTGGAGCACAGTCTCTGAGTCTGTGTACCAGGGGTTTCAAACTCTGGTCCTGGAGAGCCAGGGGGTCTGCTGGGGTCCCCATCCCTGCTTCTGGAGAGCCACAGGGTCTGCAGTGCTTAATACACAGCATTTTATTGCAGTATAACTGACCTCTCCAGGGGCTTGTTGCACAAACACGTGACACCCGAGACCACAAGCTAACATTGAACATTCTGTTGCACACATTTCGGCTTCAACAAACGCGTGACGTCGATCCGGACTAAAATCTATGATCTGGTTTCTTTGGTCTGAACTCCTGATTTTAAGGTGAAACTAAACCAGACCAAAATTGGTCCTCCAGGAACAAGGTTAGGGGCTCTGGGCCCTTTGAGCTGAGTGTGCACTGCTGGGACAAACAGTTCGGGTCAATTTTCATCTTGATTTCGCTCTGCACTCCCACCATCTTAGATTTATAGACACGGTTTCAGTGTCTTGATTACTCTGGGCGCTAAGAACAATAAACCATGAGAGCAGTTCGCAGAGAACCAGGCTTTTTCTACCACCTTTTGTTGAACTTTCAGACCATCTTACCTGCGAATCCATTAATATTTCAGTCTGTCTCCGCCCGCCGCCATTTTGGGTCCGAGTGGTGTTCATTGCCACGGAATAAATCCCATCTGCGATGCATCAGGACGGCGCCCTCTGCCCGCGCTCCTAACCGCCAGACACAACACGAGCGGTTAGGAGCGCGGCTCCTGAAAATAGATATCCCATTAAGCGGTGTCGGCGCGCTGGACTGACTACATAAGCGCTGGTACCGGGTCCCGGGGTCCAGTGTGCATACAGAGCAGAACCCCATTAACGCGTGTTTGGGTTTGTGATTTTTGGCACTTAAATGAGGTCACTCCAGGACGGGGCCGGGCGGGGCCAGTCCTCAGGCTGGCAGCTGTAGAGGGGTGTAGGGGGGCACCTGGGACCCCCTAAATCCACTCTGCACAGCTGAGGCAGTTATATAAGCCTAAGCTCACCTATATTAATACCAGCCAGACGGCCACGCTTCAGTGCTGTCCACTGCTACTGCCCACTGTCAACAAGGCTGTCCTCTGCTATGCTGACATAATAAACCACATTATAATTAAACTACATACAGACTAATCGTGCACTGATATAATCAACTAAACCATAATACCACACTGATGTATTACATGAAATGCAGTAATCCTGTATATTGAATTGCATAGTGAGCAATCCTACACAGACATATTAAAGGAAACAGACTAATTCCACACTGATATATTAAACAACATGCACGACTACACTAATATATTATAATATAATATATGATATATTAGTATGGATAGATTAATCACACACAGAGCAAGTGTATCATTCATTAAAAGACATTTAACCACATACATAATAACCCTAATACCTTTTCTACCCCACTGCAGTGAACCAAGGTGGTTTGTAAGTCCACACTGATTAAACCGCAACGTGGTCCCAGCCATTGGTCCAGCCCCGCCTCTCTGGAAGACTAAAGCGGTGGAGAGGCTTTAATAGCCTCCATGCTCTGCTACATTAAGCAGCTGTAGTGTTTGTACAGCGTCGGACAGAACACAACACTGCCGACGCGCAGGGCGGTCAGTCCGCTGCTGTACCTTAGCAGGGGAGCGGAGAGTCGATTTAGGGCGATCCAGTAGATTAAACGGGCGGATGTCTGTGAGTGATGGTCCTCTGAGATGGCACTGGTGTGGGGGTTTGAGTGTGAAGCAGTGCTGAAGCTGAGCAGGTGTGGGCTTGGCTAGCGCTTGGCTGGGAGCCTCGGGGTTAACCTCGGGGACCCGGCAAAATCCTCACAAAATGAGGGGCTCTTTCCAGCGGCTTATTTTATTGCTCTTGGACTGACCCAGAAATCGATTGAGGTCCGCTATCTTTAAGGTCATTCCCGCCTGTTGAATGTTCCTAGAAGGAGCTAGGAGCAAGGAGGCTTCTGAAGGATTCTTGCACAAGGAAACACGAGCGCGTCCTTTGCGGAAGTATTTGTTTTAGACGTATAAATGTGGATCCAGCTCTCCCCCTCTGCCTCGACTGTGATTGACGTGGGTGCGAGCTGACACTTGAAAGAGCGAGGACATTCCATTAGACGCAACTCCTCAGTCCACACGTCCTTTCCTCCGATGGGTAGAGCTAAGGACTGAGGATTTAAAATAATAGATTGGAAAGAACCTTGGGTCTCCGCATCTGGACACTTAATCACCCCCTAAATCTGACTGGCTACAACAGGGCTGCCCAACCCTGTTCCTGGAGCTCTACCATCCTGTAGGTTTTCACTCCAACCCTAACACAGCACACCTTACTCAACAGCTAGAGATTTCATAAATACTATCAGGTCAAATTAGAGTTGAAATGAAAGACCAGGGTTGGGCAGCCCTGCTCTAGCTGCTGAATGAGGTGTGCTTTGTTAGGGTTGGAGTGAAAACCTACAGGACGGTAGATCTCCAGGAACAGGGTTCGACCTCCCTAGTCTGCACTACCCCTTGCATTCCCCGCCCACTTTAGTCCACCATCTGGTCACTGCAAAGGAAGTGAGGTCTCAGTTGATCTACCAGGTTAAATAGATTAAGAGATTTTTTTCCCCCCCGAACCAGTCCTGATGCGTCATGCGAGCAAACAGACAGAGTCCCTGTTCCCCCACCCCGCCCTCGAGGCCCCGGCTGCGGTCTGTGCTCTGTAATTAATGAGGGAGGTCAGCCAGTGCACTTTGGAGAGATCGATACCGTGTTCATGGCCTGCCTTTCCTCCTGGCCTGGGCGTGATTAAAGCCACAGCTCCAGCCCGCTCTGAAATGCCAGGTATGGGAGGTCATCCGTCATTCCCGCCCGGCAACCCACGCCTGAACCTCACTAACAACACACTCTAAAGGAATTCTAATCAAAGGCCAGTATTTCTACAGAGGAGCTGTCTCTCGATAGTGTGTGCGTAAGCGTGTGTGCGTGTGTGAGTGTGTGTGTGTGTGTGTGAGAGTGTGTGTGTGTGTGTGTGTTTTTAGGCCACTAGTTCAGAGTTCTATACAATTTAGCACAACACCGCAAAAAAACACATATTTAAAAGATAGATGGTGAACAATGAACACCAGGCTACATTAAAAACATTCTGTATATAAAACCTGGAACAACTGTTTTTACTTCAGTCCATGTTCCCGATTTTTGCAGGCTCTGGGTTTTACTCAGTGCCGTTATCCAGCTAACTCAGTAATCCTGCTCTGTGGGTTTTACTCAGTGCAGTTATCCAGCTAACTCAGTAATCCTGCTTTGTGGGGTTTAGTTAGTGCAGTTATCCAGCTATCTCAGTAATCCTGCTCTGTGGGTTTTACTCAGTGCAGTTATCCAGCTAACTCAGCAATCCTACTTTGTGGGTTTTTCTCAGTGCAGTTATCCAGCTAACTCAGTAATCCTGCTTTGTGGGTTTTTCTCAGTGCAGTTATCCAGCTAACTCAGTAATCCTGCTCTGTGGGTTTTACTCAGTGCAGTTATCCAGCTAACTCAGTAATCCTGCTCTGTGGGTTTTACTCAGTGCAGTTATCCAGCTAACTCAGTAATCCTGCTTTGTGGGTTTTTCTCAGTGCAGTTATCCAGCTAACTCAGTAATCCTGCTCTGTGGGTTTTACTCAGTGCAGTTATCCAGCTAACTCAGTAATCCTGCTCTGTGGGTTTTACTCAGTGCAGTTATCCAGCTAACTCAGTAATCCTGCTTTGTGGGTTTTACTCAGTGCAGTTATCCAGCTAACTCAGTAATCCTGCTTTGTGGGTTTTACTCAGCACAGTTATCCAGCTAACTCAGTAATCCTGCTCTGTGGGTTTTACTCAGTGCAGTTATCCAGCTAACTCAGTAAACCTGCTCTGTGGAACAAGGCCCCAGGTGTTCCTCTGTTCTCCCCATGACACATCTCACAGTCGCCTTTGAACATCGATTGTTCCGACGATCCTTGTTCCGGGTGCGAAGAGTTTCTAAACTCCAAGGCCATGAGCGACCGCTAATCACACGCACGCAGCGATACATTCCCACCCGTGTGGTGTTTAACCCGCTAAAAATAAGACTTCATTCCACAGCATAACAGGCTAAATTTAACGGGGGACACAGGTGGTGTTCATGCGCTTCATGCGTGTCAGAGTGACACACGCATGTATAGTGGGCTGAACACGCATACACACACACAAGTTTTCTGCCAATGTGACCAAAATACACACAACAGAAGGCAAATTAGTACTGCTTTCTAATAATATTAATACATAATATGACTAATATTAATAATAATATGATGTACTTGTATAACAAATTATTTCAGGTTAAATAAGTCACTCAAATAAAATGAATCATTGTAAACAGATCCAAAAGCAGGGCTTTCAAAATCAACAAATAATTGTTTAGAAACAGAATTATCTGAGCATGGAAATGGGAAAGACAATGGATGAAAAATAACAAAAACTGAAAAAAACTCAAATGTATAATATCATAGTAATAATACAGAATATGACATAGATATTAAAGCTTTAATCCATCGATAGTGTTACCATTTTGGCCAAACCAGGCTGATGTTCTAATGAAGGCTTGGTATGGCCGAAGCCTTAACACCGTTGTTGAATAAAACTTCATTCTTCCATAGCTTCTCCTCCTTTGCGCCTTCAGCTATTGCGTTGGCGAGCACGGCGTGTCTCTTCGGACATAGTTTGGCGGAACACAAACAAAACGCTGCCTCCCCAATCTTCTGCCGGCTGACACCAGGACCACGGAGCAGGCCGGAATCAATGGACCCAAGATGCACTGGGGCTGGAAACTCTGTGGGATACGAGACGTTATTCGCCGCTGAGCTCATTTGTGCTGTAAAAACCAATAAAGGGACCTTAAAATCAATACTTAAACAATGCAGAGATGAGAGACCTGGAGTTCTGTGAGCTTGCATCCAGTCCTGGCCAGTATTCTGGCAGCTGCACTTTGTGCCAGCTGAAGTGTGTGTGTGTGTGTGTGTGTGTGTGTGCATGCGTGTGTGTATGTATATACATTATGTATGTATGTATATGTATGTATGTTCAGTGGGCTCAAGAAGTATTGGCACCCCTATTGGCATAAATGTTCACAAGAATTCTGTAACCAAAAAAAGAATAGATATTGACATAAGCTTTATTTTTCAACATGCATAAAGTAGTACGCTTTATTAATGATTCAATTAAATCAACCAAAGTTTTACATTTTTCAAATAAGAAATGTATTTCCACCCCCATCCCCCCCCCAAAACAAAAAAAATAATTGGCACCCCTGGTTTAATACTTTGTGCAAACACCCCCGGAAAAGATGACAGCCATGAGTCTTTTCCTATAATTTGTGATATGGTTAGAGAACACATTTGGAGGGATTTTTGACCATTCCTCCATGCAGAACTTTTCCGAATCATTGATACCCCCCTCTCCAGTTCAGACCACAGGTTTTTCATGGGATTTAAGTCTGGAGACTGAGATGGCCATTGCAGAACATGGCTGTTGTTTTTACAGAACCATTTCTGTGTGGATTTTGTTTTGAGTCATTATCCTGCTGGACAATTTACCTATGACCAAAACTCAGCTTTCTGGCAGAGCAATGTGTCATTGGTTTTAAATGCTGCCCCTGGACCACTGACAGCAAAACATAAATGACCCACGCCATATTTGGCAGTAGATTTGCGCTTGAATGCTTTCCATTTTGCCACCAAACATGTCAATGGTGTGTACGGCCAAAACGTTCAATTTTGGTCTCATCTGACCATAGCACTCTCTTCTAGTCAAAATTCAAATGGTACCATGAGACTTGGGTTTGTTTATTGTGCTCAGAATGGCTGTCTTTGTGACACCCTTCCAAAGAGTTTGCCTTTTTCTTATTGCACCTGCCGTGGTAAGTGGTATGTTTAACCGTTTGTGTATGTTTTTGTACCCTACCCAACTTGTGATGGTCAATTACCATCTCAGTCTCAATTATTAATGTTATACTCTAGTGAAACAGGAAGTGATGGAATGACACAATATAGTTCCTTTAGACTGAGATTAACAAAATGAATGTAACATTGTATTGCCATTGACACTTTGTTTGATTGTATTTACAATAATTGTTAGGGGTGCCAATCAATTTGGCACCTGTGGTTATTCAGACAAAAACAAACAAACATTGAAACATGACAGTAAATGCAATGACATAAAATAATTTCGTTTCCCCGTATGTTTGAACAAAAAATGTACCTCATTATTAATGTTAGCGGTGTTATTTAAGGGTGTCAGATGATTCTGGAGCCCACTGTGTGTGCATGCCCTTGAGCTGGCCAGCCTGCCTGCTCAGATGGAAGCACAAATTTACAAACACAACGAAAGAGAAAATGTGATTCATTATAGCTGCATATCTTTTGCAGTTTAAAGGTACAATAGGTAATTTCGGACTTCTAAAGGTCAAGAGAGGAATAGCAGCAACAAACACCCTCAAACCACAACACTGTTTATCCCTCCCCCCTTCTCTGTGAACGCGCTGACGCTGAAACCCCACCATGCCATTGGCAATGCGTTTACAATGGTCTTGTAACAATGTTTTAATTACAAAATCTTACCTATTGCACCTTTAATTGTGATTGATTTGATGATAACTATGATATAATGGCTTGTACTTTGCAATTTGCATTTTTTAATTTTTTATACACTTCAAAGGAATTTTCCATCCTATAGGCCTCCTCCTTTGCCGTCGCCTTCGGGGTGTTAGCGGAAATGTAATTTGAATTTCATAACTTGAATTTGTAATGTTTAAACTGGATTATTGTATTTAAAAATTGAATTTGAAGTTTAATACCAAACCGCAGACCGATGAGTCATTCCATCTCGAGGCCTTTCTTGTAATTTCAGGAGAAACAGTTGATCGATCTTCACATAATCTTGCTAAATCGTTTGCATATCCAACTAAAAACCGTTAATTTCTTCTTTATCTAAATTCTTAGCGCGCGGACATAATCTGGTATGAAGATGAATATGTAAATATACTAGTCTGTACATCACATTCAGTTTTGAAGCACTTCATTACGTTTGACTCATTGATCAAACCCCTCGCATTAATGACTCTTATGAGCGCATAGGCTACACAAAGGAATCCGGTACAAAGTAATGGGAGAAAGGCACCGAGGAGTCATTTAAGACGGCTGTCTGAAGTGGCTGCGTGCGTCAGGGTGGTTCCTCCGCATCGACTGCCTTGATTAAGAAATATATCACAACATAGCGAACGCTTTAAAGACATATTAATTGAGTCCCCAGTCTCTCAGCTGCGTAGACCGCTGATTTTGGGTGTCCCTCTTTTTTTAATTACGTCTCCTGCCCCCGTAGCGAAAGGGTCGTCGGTGGTGTTTTTGTCCGCTCGTAATTAGGAAGTTGGGGGTGGGAGGTTACGTTATGAATCCCTCACAACCGTCTTGCGTTTAATCGACAGATTTGATATCTGCCTGAAGATTGCTTCCGCGCCTCCCGCTACCGTCTCGGTTGGCGTCAGACATACGCATAACGTCAGTCTGCCTATGATCAGTCACTACTTACTACTTACCGGCCGGCCCCCTCTCCGCTCTCCCATTCATCGCTCTGTATCAGGAGCAGCAGGGCGAGCGCTGGCGAAAGTGGCTCTCATTCTCTCCCCGTCTCTCCGCTAACACCACTGTGTCTCCACCATGCTGCCGTGCACGGAAGGTAGGGGGTGTTTTTTTATTCTGGTACCGCGGACGGTACCCTCTGATCCAATGAACGTGTCTGTCAACCGTTTCTACTCATTCCTTTGTCATGGTTTAAAATCTGTTTTGCGCGAGGGACGACATGGAGAGGATTCTTTAAAAATCAACGGCGGTCCTCCTCGTTGGAGAGGGATACTACGGTAGAGCGCATTCCTGCAGTCTGTGCGTCGGGCTCGGAGCAGTTTCCCGTCTTAATAAGAGATCGGGCTGTAGCCTACATTTCCATTATCTATATTTTGATTATGCTGTCTTGTTTTTTTTTTAGAATAACTTGACGTTTTATGTAAACGAGAATCTGGGATAATGTGGATCGAGCGGAGCTTTACATGGAACGGAACCGATTGTTGGGTCCCACGGAGAGGTGGCTATTACATCGTTTTTTGGTGCGCTATTGTCAGTCTTTCAGGATCTCTCCAAATGGGCTGATTTAGATGTTTTCTCTTTCCGATTTTTCCTTTTTGTGTGTCTTCGGAATGCATTGAGATGTATCCTTGTTTTATTTCATGCGTAAAATTGTTAATCCGTTTGCGTTCCCGATTGAAATAACTCGTAAATTGGTCTCTTATCTCCTGGTGTGATTGCACTGTCAGGGAGACAAAGATGTGGTGTGGCTATCCTATCATTACTGGGTTTTTAAAAAATATATGTATACATTTATTTGTTATCTGACTCCAGGTGGTTTGCATGTGCAGTCATATCATACTCAAAACGGCCAGCTTTAATGGAGTGCTGCTGTATTTCATTTTATTATATTCTCTGGACGGCAGGTAGCGGTTTATATAATGCTGGGTGGCAGTGGGGAGGGGGTGTACTAAAGAGTGTGTAGTCGGATGTTGAGGAGCCAGCTATGAGTGTGTGTGTGGGGGGAGGGGGGAGAATGCTGTGACAGCAGACAGTATACGGACAGCGGGGGTAGCAGAGGAATTGTGTGAGAACTTTTTTATTGGGGGGTGGTGGGTGGTAGTGTGTGTGTGTGTGTGTGTGTGTGTGTGCGGTATAGCATAGTGTGTGTGTACAGTGAGTCTGGGTGAGGGCCCAGTGACTCCGTGCCCACTTGCTTTGTGGGTGGAGAGTGGGGGTGGGGGTTGGTGGTGCTGCCTCTCTTGTGTCTTATATTTACAGTGTTTGTGACGGTCTCCCGCGTGTGGGATTGTGAAAGCGTTATTAATTTAAGAGTTGGGGGCGGGGGCAGTCACATGATTGGAAGGAGAATGGGGAGACATTCTACAACACCCCAGTGCTCCTGCCATTCTACTCTGACTCCTCATTCACTATTCTCTCATTCATCTCTCTCTCTCTCTCTCGCTCTCCCCCTCCTGTTCTCTTTCTCTCCGTCTCCCAAATTCAAAGTGGGAAGGAAATACATTGGTAAATATTGCCAAAACAGGAAATCAATTAAAATGCATCTACACTATGAATCATACTGAGAGTGAACATTCTCAGAACAAAAACAACAGCAGTGTTAACACTGAATCAACACAGGCACCAAATGAAAAACGATTATTTGCGTCTTTTAGTGTTTTGTGTTTGTATCTATATTTCTCTTGTTCTGTCACTCTCTCTCTCTCTCCCTCTCTCACTCTCTCTTGTTGTTTGCGGTTGTAGTGAACGGGGCCCCTGGCAGTCAGCTCTCTACACCTCAGCCTGAGAAGTCCCCCTGCCCCTCCCCCATCAGCCCCACCTGCTCCCCAAAATGCAAGGTAAGACCCCCCCCCCCCCAACCACCACCCCATCCCACCCCCACCCCTCCCACACACATACTCTCACACACACCTTCTCACCTGTCCACACTCACCGACTACTCATCTCTTACGTTTATTTCCCAAACATCATTTTCATCAACCGTAGGTCAATCATTCAGTCGTTACCATCCAAACCATCATCACCGTAGATGTGTTTCATAAACTACCCAGAATGCCTGGCGGGCGCGGGTGAGGTGGGTTCTGGAATGAGTCTGTGCTCCATTAGGCTATGCTAGTATGTGCACTGGAAGGGTTCCTTAAAGGTCCTAAATGTCTAATTCTGGTCCTGGCATTAAAACGTTTCAGACCCAGTGCCATTGGCAGTCTGAAGCAGTGCAAGGTTCTCACAGATAGCACTCACAGATAGCGCTCACAGATGCCTGACCCAGTTACCTACGCAGGTGGTTGGGATTGCAGGAGGGGGATTGAAGTCTGGGGCTACTTCATTGGTGGTAAAGTAGGACTCGGAGTAGACCAATCGGAGAGCGGCGTGTGGGCACGCTCAGTCCAGCCCGAGGCGTTCGGTGTGGATTTGGAGCATATGGAATGGCATAGCCACAGGACAGCGTGGATTCAGCTCAAAGTGCCACACATTCTCCCTCAGCCTCTCTAAGCCTGTGCTGATATGTTCTGAATGTGATGGGTAATTTCTGCGTTTATGCCGGTGTGGGTTTGATAGCGCTCTGTGGTGATGGTGCGGAGTAATACAGTGATTAATATTGATGTGTGTTTGGTGAACTGCAACGGGTACAGAAGTGAGTTACTCAGACTGGCACTGTTTATGTGCCAACAAATACACACACACACACACACACACACTCCCCCTGTTCCCCAGACGAATGTTAACAGACTGCCTTATGTCTTCCCAGGAGATGGACAGGGTTGCCCTGGGAAACCACAGCCTAGAACGCTGAGCACCGGAACTAGAATGTTGGAGGAGCCAATGACAGTTCCCACAATCCTTAGTGTTCTTAGAGTGGTCACTCTATGGTGCCAGTGTGCGGAACTCTGTCCAGACCTCTATGGTGGATAGAAGATCAGATGCAAAGCCATGTTTTGGCAGCGATGCAATGTCTTGGTGGTTTCTGGTTAGGTAAAGAATGTAATGCAGAATGTAGTTATGGAGAAATGTTGTACAATCTTAAAATGGATGTCCCTTTAAGGTGAGCATGCAACTCAATACCCACAGAGCTGAAGAGCAGTTTCAGGCGGTATGTTATCGGAGAGAGGCATAACCTAAAATGGGAACATAATTACCACAAGGCCTTTAATTCAGCTCCCGACCTCGGAATTATCACTTTACAGACTGACGCTTTTCATTTCTGCCGTGAGCTCCACTGGCCTTTGTTAAATGGTCCTGTCCTTCAGTGAATCCCATTCGCCCGGAACAACCTCGGGCCAGGAAACCACAATCCGACGGTCAGAACAGGTCAGAACAGGCTGTATAGATTTAAACTGGTGCAGCCAAATGGTTGGGTGTCAACGGGCAGAGTGTGTTATCAGACAGAGTGTGTTATCAGACAGAGTGTGTTATCAGACAGAGTGTGTTATCAGACAGAGTGTGTAACGGGCAGAGTGTGTAAACGGGCTGAGTGTGTAAACGGGCTGAGTGTGTAAACGGGCAGAGTGTGTAAACGGGCAGAGTGTGTAAACGGGCAGAGTGTGTAAACGGGCAGAGTGTGTTAACGGGCAGAGTGTGTTAACGGGCAGAGTGTGTAAACGGGCAGAGTGTGTAAACGGGCAGAGTGTGTAAACGGGCAGAGTGTGTAAACGGGCAGAGTGTGTAACGGGCAGTGTGTGTAACGGGCAGTGTGTGTAAATGGGCAGAGTGTGTTAACGGGCAGAGTGTGTAAACGGGCAGAGGCTGTTAATGGCCTTCTTTTGCTAAATAAGACAAAACTATTGCCAATGAGGTGAGACGGTTTTGACTCAGGATTTGCTAATGGGGTAAGAAAATATCACTTGTGAAGCAAACAATAACTTTTCCGCTTGAGAGAAAAAAATCATTACGACACTAAAAATCTGGTTAAGACAGACATTTTTTTTCCAGTGTAGTTTTAATGTTAGCCTGGGTCTCGCGTCTCAATTTTGGACTCCTTACATCTCAGCATGGATTTAGCTGAAGCCCTGCATGCAAGTCTACCTCACACGTGTGCATCACGGTCACCTCAGTCTAGGAGGAGGCTTGGTTTTTATGATTTTATTCAGACTGTGGTACATCAGAAAAGGTCAGTTTTTAGATATTTGTGGAAGACAGCCTGACTCACCGGGGAAGGACGCTCCACAATCGGTGGGAGAGGGCAGGGAAGAGTGGTTGTGCCCCTTAATGATGTTTTTGTAGCTCGTTAATGGATTTTCGGGAATATGAATCAGACTGAATGATTCAGATTCTGTGGCTGAGGAGACAGAATGTTCAGTGTGAAGAATGCGAGGCTGGCTATGTTCTGGGCACGTGGAATCTGTGAGGGCTTGTTTGCTGCCTTTCTCTGTGAGTCAGAATATAGGACACAGGGGCACCGTGCAAGAGCCAAAATGGCGTCCGGCTCCTCTGCCATCTGCCAGATTACTGGGTCATATTCTGCAACAAAAAAAACAACCTCTCCCATATACACATTTCTCTTTCTATTCCAATGTCTTCTTTCTCTGTCTCTATCCCCCCTCTTCTATTGCTCTCTCTCTCTATGCATCTTCTAATCTTCCTCTCTCGCTCGCTTGTCTTCTGATTCTGGAATATTCTAAGTGGAGTAATCCTCACATAACACACCCCAGTCGTCCCAGCAAGTAACCTAGCAACCAGCGATGATCCCCTGCTCTGGTGCTCAGGGAAGCTCTGTCTCCGCTCTGCTTCATATCGGAGCTGAAGCAGCTGAGTGAAGCTCTCTCTGTCTCCGCTCTGCTTCATATCGGAGCTGAAGCAGCTGAGTGAAGCTCTCTCTGTCTCCGCTCTGCTTCATATCGGAGCTGAAGCAGCTGAGTGAAGCTCTCTCTGTCTCCGCTCTGCTTCATATCGGAGCTGAAGCAGCTGAGTGAAGCTCTCTCTGTCTCCGCTCTGCTTCATATCGGAGCTGAAGCAGCTGAGTGAAGCTCTCTCTGTCTCCGCTCTGCTTCATATCGGAGCTGAAGCAGCTGAGTGAAGCTCTCTCTGTCTCCGCTCTGCTTCATATCGGAGCTGAAGCAGCTGAGTGAAGCTCTCTCTGTCTCCGCTCTGCTTCATATCGGAGCTGAAGCAGCTGAGTGAAGCTCTCTCTGTCTCCGCTCTGCTAGACAGAGCCTGTAGCGTAGTGGTTAAGGTAAATGA
This sequence comes from Conger conger, assembly GCF_963514075.1. Lineage (NCBI taxonomy): Eukaryota > Metazoa > Chordata > Actinopteri > Anguilliformes > Congridae > Conger > Conger conger. The sequence continues at coordinate 58,028,256 of NC_083766.1, forward strand.
CTGGGACACGCAAGGTCGGTGGTTCCAATCCTGGTGTAGCCACAATAAGATCCGCCCAGCCATTGGGCCCTTGAGCAAGGCCCTTAACCCTGCATTGCTCCAAGGGAGGATTGTCTCCTGCTTAGTCTAATCAACTGTACGTCGCTCTGGATAAGAGCATCTGCCAAAATGCCAATAATGCAATGTAATGAAGCAGCTGATTGAAGCTCTCTCTGTTTCCACTCTGCCCATCTACTTCCTGTCAGAACAAAAATGTGTAAGCTGCTCTACTTCCTGTCCAACCCTTGTTGTCCATGGTTGTCACGTGATCTCTCTGCTCACTCCCCTCTGGCACCTCCACATCTGCACAGCTGTGCAGCATAGAAACCAGGCCACAAGCTTCTCTTTCCCAAATGACCTGCTGTATCTCAGCATCTGTCCTCCATGGTTACCGGCTGTATCTCAGCATCTCTCTCCATGGTTACCACAGCATCTCTCTCCATGGTTACCGGCTGTATCTCAGCATCTGTCCTCCATGGTTACCACAGCATCTCTCCTCCATGGTTACCACAGCATCTCTCCTCCATGGTTACCACAGCATCTCTCTCTATGATTACCGGCTGTATCTCAGCATCTCTCTCCATGGTTGCCTGCTGGAGTGTGAGAAAGTCTTTGTATATCCACTGTCCCTAAGCGTTCAGTGTTTGTGACCTTTGCACTCTTAAGAAGGAGAGTTAGATAAAGAGAAAACTAAGAACAATTCTTCCTGATGACGTAGGCCCAGGGGAGTGGTGTTTCAACACTGGTGCAATAACGGCAAACAGCGGTGTGATATGGTCCTGTTTGATATTCAGTCATATCACACAAAATCCCAACACCCCCACCCCTCACCCAAAACCCTTCACCCCACACCCCACACCCCAAACCCTTCACCCCCACCCCTCACCCAAAACCCCAAGACCCCCACCCCTCACCCAAAACCCTTCACCCCCACCTCTCACCCAAAACCCTTCACCCCCACCCCTCACCCAAAACCCCAACACCCCCACCCCTCACCCAAAACCCTTCACCCCCAGCCCACACCCAAAACCCAAAACCCCAACATCCCCAACACCCCCACACCCAAAACCCAAAACCCCAACACCCCCACCCCTAGCCCCTCTCCCCCCTTTAGGCACGCCAATCAGCCGTCTCAGTGGAGATCTGAACTCCGAATGTGCCTCTTACATTATTTATACACCCACCCTCTCTTTCATCTCCCACAGTGCAATGCATACAGAGCAGGGAGCAGGAGAGATTTCTCTGAGGGTAATCTGGAGAAAAGACACATTTTCAGGATTTTTTTTTTGTGGGGGGGTGGGAGCACCCTCGTCTGTGAGTCACTCGGGATCTCGTCAGAGCTAGGTGGGAGGTCAGTTTAATTTTAGTTCAATCAGTTTAAGAAATTAATTATATATTTTAATGTCAGTATATTGTGTGATCTGACTGAGGCTTAATAGAACTGACCCCCCCAGAGCCACAGTGACATTCTGTCTTCCTATTGGCTGTGCCTGTCAGAATCACATCCGCGCTGAGCTGAGCAGCCAATCAGAGTTCTCCTCGTTGAGCGGCAGATTAAAACGATTGGTTAGGGGATGGCTTGGTGGAGCAGTCTCAGCGGGACAACCTCGTTTCCCCTCGGCAACCTCTGGACGTTTGAGGTGAATTGTGGGATGTAGGCGCCCTGGCTGTGTGGGGCCCTGTACCAGCTTGTCCTGGGTGAATATGTATCTGCAGGACTTGCCAATACTGACTCCAGTCCTGCACATCCGTGGGAGTTTTCAGTGGAACGTTTTACAAGACAAAATTGCTGAATCGAGTTTGAGTAGCACAAGAGAGGAGGGCTAATTATTACATGTGGGCTGAGAAACCGCAACACCAACATTCTTCTTCTCTCCCTCCCTCTCAGAGAATATATGTACAGTATACAGATTTTATATCTGTGGCATTAATGTAAAAATGATGCAGATAACGCTCTTTATGAATATATAAGAAAACGGAATTCAAATGCACGGTGGTTGGATAATCAGTTAATGTTTAAACATGGAGGGAACAGGAGAAAGCCAGCGCAGTCAGGCGTAAACATGGGGACATTGCTGGAGGAAGGCCAGTGATCTGTGGATGGATTTGGCTGCATGCTACACTTTGGCGTTTATCCTACACAGATCTCCCCGAAACCAAGCAACAGGAGCTCAGCAGTAATCTTACAGCTTTGAGACAGGCGCAGTGTCCCTAATGCACACACATCCTTACGCACGCACACACACGCAGGCACGTATGTGCGCACATACACACACACGCGCGCACGCAGGCACGTACGTGCACGCACACACTCACGCGCGCACGCAGGCACGTACGTGCACACATACACACACACATGCACCCAGGCATGTACGTGCACACACACATATGCACCCACACACACACACGTGTACAACCTCACACACACACACACACACGTGCACAACCTCACACACGCACACACCCAGGCATGTATGTGCACACATACACACACCCACACGCAGGCACACACACATACACACACACACACACACACACAGGGCTTTCCAGACAGTTGTAATCCGGTAGCTGTGATGTCATCTCATTATCTCAGTGTCAGACACCTGTTCATTTCTCCTGCCGCTACTTTTCCCTGTTCAGTCTGTACAGTGTTGAGTTGCATGCTCCTGCAGTTATGTTCATGGCATCTCCTGTGTGTGTGTGTATGCGTGTGTGTGTGTGCATGCGTGTGTGTGTGTCTGTGTGTGGATACACACCTTCACGGGACTGTTGTCATTACGGAAGCAGCACAATGAGCATTAGCGAGGCACCCTGAGGATTTCCCAGCATGCTCTGGGCAGCCCCCTGCAGGGCTCTGTGCTCTCCTGCGGCTCTACCTCACTCTCTCCGCGGTGCTATCAAGCCCAGCGCTGTTTGAACACAGTGGGGTACCCCCAATCTCCCACAGACATCCCACCCACAGCCACCTATCCCACAATGCCAGTGTGCTGCTTCCTCTGACTGCTCATCTGCTTCTATGGTGGAGTTTATTATTTTTTTGTTTCTCATTGTGTGTGCTGATATCTGTATATTTTCATTTCATTTATTATAATTTTACGTGTTCATGCTTGTTATTTTGTAGGATTTATTATTATTTTTTTATTAATTTTTTTTCAAATGTGTGTGACCCCTTGTTTTAATGTGCAGGTGAAGGGTGATTCAGTGGGACAGTCATACACATTCTCATGCACATATCTGACTGGTCATGCCCGTGCTAATAACTTTAGAATATTATATATATTATATATAGAGGTTGGCAGGTCCCAAACAGTATTCAATTCCTCATTTTGCAGCCCATCTCCTTGGGCGGGTGACGAGGCACACACACACGGTGATCAGGCACACACACACACACACACGCACACACACGCACACACACACGCACACACACGTGTGCTTGTGGAAACAGCAGAGCCCCTGCCTCAGAAACGCCAGGTGGAGTGAGTTTGGATAGGTCTCGCTCAGGTGTGTGTGGTAGTGTTTAAAGTGCGCCGTTTTCCCTCGGGTGGAAGACGGAACGTCTCCGTATATAAAGCGGGAACGCTCTGTTTATGCCCGGGGCGCTGAAGGCCTGATGAACACAGCGCGGTAATGTAGCCTACGGACACCATTTTAATGAACCCAGCCGCAGAAACAGCGCTGAAGGCTGACACACCATTCAGTTTCACTGGTTTAAATAAGACTGTGGAGCCAGCCAGGTTCCTGCGCCACAAAAAAACCAAAAAAATAAATCAGTCTCAGTCTCATTTCAGTCATATCTATAACTTTTAAATCAGACAAAAATATTGAGGTGACACAGTTTTACTAATTTCCAGATTTGTCAATGGGGTAAAAAAAAAAAAAAACTTTAAACAAGCGAATATTTTCTATTTGAGTTGAGAGAAAAAAATGATTTTAAGTTGCATTAGGCTAATGCTCTTATGGCAGGCTTTTTTTTTTCTTCCAGTGATTGAACTAATGAACTAATCTTGATTGAACTAATGAACTAATTGAACTAATGAGTTTTCAATCAAGACCTTGATAAGTAGAATCACATGCCGTAGTGCTATGCTAGAACAAAAACCTGGGTGAACACTATTTCACAGGCCTCTAATGACCTTGTATTTACTGGGTACTTAATTAAAATACCAGCTACTTAATTATTAGGTAACTATTTAGATTTCAGAGATAAGTAGCTCCTGTGAAACAAAGACAGTAAGTCCCATGAGGCAAACATGTTAAGCGCAATGAAAATACATTTTACAGCCTGTTTTATAGTACTTATTATGATATATTATAATAAAATATTTACCTAATAATTAAACCTAAATACCTGGCATTTACCCAGTAAACACTAGGTAATTAACAGCCAATAAAATAAAGCGTAGCCCAAACCTGCTCCTCGATTGGACGCCCCTGACGTACAGGCGCCAGAGGGAGGGCGCTTGCTCTCCTGCGATGGTGAGACTGAGCGTGTGGAGACGAACAGGAAGCTGAAATGTGTGTGTTTCCCAGCTGGGACAGGAAGCTGAAATGTGTGTGTTTCCCAGCTGGGACAGGAAGCTGAAATGTGTGTGTTTCCCAGCTGGGACAGGAAGCTGAAATGTGTGTTTCCCAGCTGGGACAGGAAGCTGAAATGTGTGTGTTTCCCAGCTGGGACAGGAAGCTGAAATGTGTGTGTTTCCCAGCTGGGACAGGAAGCTGAAATGTGTGTGTTTCCCAGCTGGGACAGGAAGCTGAAATGTGTGTTTCCCAGCTGGGACAGGAAGCTGAAATGTGTGTGTTTCCCAGCTGGGACAGGAAGCTGAAATGTGTGTGTTTCCCAGCTGGGACAGGAAGCTGAAATGTGTGTGTTTCCCAGCTGGGACAGGAAGCTGAAATGTGTGTGTTTCCCAGCTGGGACAGGAAGCTGAAATGTGTGTGTTTCCCAGCTGGGACAGGAAGCTGAAATGTGTGTGTTTCCCAGCTGGGACAGGAAGTCTATAGTGATGCTAATGGGCGTGTCCGCTGGGCGTTGTAAACCTGGGCTTTATGTCTGCCGGTGTTTGTGTTACACAAACGGCAGCTGAGCGATGGGGCGTCTGTCTCCCGCTCTGATGAACAGAGACAGGCAGGGTCAGTAAACCCCGCCTTCAGAGGGGGAACGGTCTACGCATCCGCTGTCTACTACCCACGATGCACCGGGGCTGAGCCGGCCGCGACACTCGCTGGGCGTTCATTTCCTGCGCCGGACGCCCGTCTGTAGGACATATGAGAGTTTGGGGCGTAATGCAATAACTTCGCCCCTGTTCTGAGTTTCTCTTCATAAGAGGCAGGTTTATATGGCCTTGGCTTCTGCGATCAGTCCACTGATCAATCGGATTAGTGCAGAGGCAGGGGGAGGGATTGGGCAAGTATGCATTTTTTCCATTTGGACGATAAAAAAAGAGACAGAAAGATAGATTGCAGCCAAGATGAAAACATGGGCAAACATCAGTGCCGTAGACAAACAGGGAGATGATGGATGAACGATAGAGCTGGCAGGGGAGGAGGGGTGAGCTGTCTTCAGAAAAGAGTAAAGATTTCACTTTTCTAAGAGGAGATGGAGGGTTTTGGAAAGTGCTATACAGTGCCTGTTCTCTTGAGGCTGTGAGCTGGCATAGCTGGTTGGGCTTCCTGGCTTACTATGTTCTTTACTAAGCCTAATTTAAGGTGGGAGGTCACAAATATGTGACTAGAATGCTCTCGACTGAACACTCCAATGAGAACACTGTACTGACTTAGAAAACACTCTTTAAAAAAACACTCTTCCACGGGTTGTCAGGCAGAGCGCATCTTGTGCAGGACAGGAAATCACTGGTCTCACTACGATTTAGCATTCCTACCTCATTGCTGTTTCACTGAAATAATGTTGAATAAATCAGCTTCCTTAAGACAAGGTGTCACACATGTACCTGCCGTGAAGACTGGTGGCTGGAATCATCATGTTTTGTTTTAGAAAGCGTGAGAGAACGTGTCATTGTGAAAATCGTAGATGCATACTGGCTGTTTTGAGTATGTCTGTGTTTCTGTTACACATGTAGTACTTTTTTTCCAATTGTAAATAACGGTGCTTTTTTTTTTAATACTCTCATTGTGTCAGTAATATTTCATGCTGAAAATACACTTTAGTAAATAAAGACCACTGATATATTTTTATTGGTTTTGACTTGGTTTGTTTCTTTGGTAACAGGTTACAATAAGGTGACATGAATTGGCATTAAAGGTTAACTAACTACTGAGAAGTTCATCTGTACCAATTTGTTTATTTTCTTGTACATTCATTCATATTAACAACTACGTTACTCATTTTGGAATAAAAACAAAAAACTGTTAATGTATTTGCTAATTATAAGTTCAACCAATGTATTCAATCTAATGTATAAATATGCATGTAACGATTACATTATCAGTTAAATACATTAACTAATAAAACCTTAATTCCATGCGTAGTTAATGTATTTGTCCGTCATGAATTAATGTTAACAACTACATTAGTTTGTGCCAATTCATGAACCTTATTGTGAAGTGTGACGGTTTGTGTTTGTTTTAATGAAGTCCGTCTGTGTAGAGTTTGCTGCGTTCTCCACACGGGAGGAACAAGATGTGCTCTCTTTTGGAGTGCTGGCTAGGTGAATTGGGGTGGAGATCATTAGTGGCATTTATTAAGTGGTTTCCATGGAAACTGATGTATGTTCTTTCGTTGTCGTCAAAACAACCGCGGCAGAACCACACAGGTATGAAGGGAATGCACTCTGAGCCTCAGGACAAGCTGTACCAGACAGTCTGACTTAAACTGCCAGCTTTACTCATGCCAGTACACTGTGTCTTTTAGGATATTGGCACTGCCTAACATTGTAAACAGGATGCAGGATGGGAGTTGGTGTTTTTTTCCCCCGCATTTGCATTTGGACGCCCGATTGTTTATTTACTCAGTTTCCCATGAGTCATTGCCATTGTTTTGTCTCCCGTTTCATTGGGTTGCTTCATCAACAGCGAACATGGCAGGTCGCCACACTGAAGTCTTAGTGCTTACATCAGCCAGTAAGAAAATGTATTCCAAACAGACCTGAGTCAAATACATAATTGTTTTGGATTTCCACATTTTACCGAACTTGTCTGGTGCATTGGAACCTATGAAATACTCTCAAAAAGTGCAAACCCCACCTTGTGGTCCTCTTGGTTGGCTCAATTGCACCAGGCAAGATCAATTGAGCACAGAAAAGCACTTGAATCCAGAGCAATTACCTATTTGATCCAGGTCAGATTCCAAATGAGAGGAGGTTTGTTTAGGAACGAGGTGTCAGGCCGCTGGTTTTTGGAGTGCTTTGTGTGGTTAAATTCTGAATTATTTTAGTCACTAGATGTCTAAATAAGTTTGACACCGTTTCTATAGCAATATATGAACTAAAAATGACAGTTGAATTAAAAAATAAATCCATGCAGTATTGAAATAAAAAAAAGTCTCTAAGGCTGTGCAAGGCAGGTATGGTCTTAGTACCTCCTCAGCTTCCTGTTCCTGACTCAGTCTTTGTGGAGTCCTCAGGAGAGCCATCAGCGACGCGTGCTGCTAATGAGATCTCTGGAGGAACGTCTTATGTTTTTTTTTTTCTCACACACTTTTTAATTTAGTCTGCATAGCTCTTTAATTTCCCGCTTAGTGTAAAGACTAGCGTGAGTAGCCATAACAACCGTCTCTCTCTCTCCCACACCCCGCTCAGGAGTCTCAGGAAGCAGGCTCCTCCCTCTCCACCAAAGTCTGCAGCTCATTGGACGAAGGCGATGCCACAGGAAGTGAAGGTATGATGTCACTGCCAGGGGTTTCTTGGAGGGGCTAGATGAAACAGGGTGGGGCAGTCCGGAGTTTTTGGGAGATTGGAGGCTAGTTGCAATACAGTAGTCATGGAGACTGAGTAAGGGGATGGGGTTTTCATGGAGATGGGGAGAGGGCTACAGGCGGTTGTTAGGGGGGTTTGGCTACACTGCTCTGTTGAAATGACCACTGCTCCAGAAGGTAGGGTTTGGACAGAGAGATGTGTGTGACAGGGGTCAGGACTCTGGACCTGTGAGTGCGCAGACTGAGTGTATTTCTCTTCAGAAAGACAGATGCGCTTTTCATTTTAGCAGAGCTCAGTATCCAGTTTTCTCTGCTAAAAGCCAGCTGTGTCACCAAGCCGGGAGTTTAGACAGTCAGAGAGACTTCAGGTAGCTTTGAAGAAGACTCAACAAACACAGAATAGTTAAAAATATCTCATCCTATTTATGAATCCCTCTACGAAAAAAACATCAATGGCTAAGTGATCAGTTAGTAAAAACTGTCTCTACAAAAACACTGATACAAGCAGCGTTTACTCCCGCACAATAGCAGCAGCTGACCTGTGATTGGTCTCCCTGTTCCCATGGCAGCAGAGGAGCCCCAGGTGCCTGCCTCCATCGCGGAGCGGTACAAGGTGGGCCGGACCATCGGAGACGGGAACTTCGCCGTGGTGCGAGAGTGCGTGGAGAGGTCCACCGGGCGGGAGTACGCCCTCAAAATCATCAACAAGGGCAAGTGCAGAGGCAAGGTGAGGAGCCGGGGGCAAGAACGGGGTAAACGGGGTAAACGTCTGCATTTATATAGCGCCTTTATCCAAAGCGCTGTACAATTGATGCTTCTCATTCACCAATTCACACACACACTCACACACCAACAGTGATTGACTGCCATGCAAGGTACCAACCAGCTTGTCAGGAGCATTTATGGTTTAGGTGTCTTGCTTAGGGACTTCGACCCACCCAGGGTGGGATCGAACCGGCAACTCAGGGTGGCATGGTGGGGCAGAGCGGGAAGGTCCTGGGTCTGAGTCCCTGCCAGGGCCTTTCTGTGTGGAGGTTACATGTTCTCCCCGTGTCTATGTGTTAGAGTAATGATTACACTTTAGCATAAGCTACACGAATTGGCATTAACTAATGCAATTGTTAACATGAATAAATTGCTGTACAAATACATTCATTAAGCATGAAATTGTTTGTTCATTATTTAATGTATTACTGCATTAGCCTCATGAATGTGTATACAGTTGCTAACCATAGTCAAATTATTTCTAATTAGTTCACCATCAACAAATACATTAACTGTTGTTCATTCCAATATGAAATGGCATTGAGGTGTACATGAATTAATGATGTACAAATACATAAACACAGCTGTACAGAATAGGGAAAGAAAGATCTTAGTAGTTAGTTAGTTAACAGCTACATGCCAATTCATGTACATTTATTGTATAGTATTACCCTGATAATAATAATCTCATAGAAGGCGACTGATGAGGATTTGTCTCTGAATGTCATCTGAGATACTTATTTTATTAATTCATTTCCAGAGCTATTAATTATTTCAGTGTTTTGTTCGGCACCCACCCACTCCTCTGTCCTGACTTGAACTACGTTTTCATTTAGCCGAGTGTCCTGTTTCATGTGACACAGCGCATTTCTTAAAGTAATACCTAATTCTGAGAAAAATATTAGATTGTGAGATTGTGACTCTTTGGCTCCTCTCCCTCCAGGAACACATGATCCAGAACGAGGTGTCGATCCTCCGGCGGGTGAAACACCCAAACGTGGTGCTGCTGATCGAGGAGATGGACACCTACGGAGAGCTCTACCTGGTCATGGAGCTGGTCAAGGTACAGGCCCGCCTTCCGGAACATTCCCCTGTCCCACACACCCTCACACACCACACCTACGGAGAGCTCTACCTGGTCATGGAGCTGGTCACGGTACAGCCCCGCCGTCCGGATCATTCACCTGTCCCCCTCACCCTCATGCATGTTTATAAATATATCCTCCTTTCCTCCACTCGCCTCCTCTCCCCATACTTCCACATGGCAGAAGGAAACAAGTGGAGGAAAGGAGGATACATTATTTAGAGTATTGAGCATTCATTCACAATAGGTGTGCTCATGAATTCATGCTCTTTCCCGCAGCAGGCACAACCTGAAGGGTCACTGCCATGTTTGTGCAGAAATCTCCCATAGACACAACAAAGCTCTCCACGGCTCGAACACTCGCATGACAGAAAAGCCAGTCTCCTAGCAACCGCACCACACTGACTGCAGCGATCATTGACTGTAACAGGATGGAGCTATTTTTGAAAAATTCCCACAGAAAATGTCACCCATTGGTGTGGAAAGCTCACCAGAGAAAGAAAGAAAGGGGGGTGGAGGTAGGGGAACATGAGTAGAGGGATGAGGAAGATAATAGTCTGTTGGAGTGTGAAGGTGTGAATGACACATCATTTCAACTGTTAACTATTGCAGGTTGCACAGTTTACACTTCATTTACACAGTTTATACATCAGTCACACTGTTTACGTCATTCACACAGTTTACACATCTTTTACACAGTTCATACATTGGTTTACACATTATTTACAGAGTTTATACATCAGTCACAGAGTTTACACATCATTCATACAGTTTATACATCATTCACATAGTGTACACAGTTCATACATCATCAGTTTATACATAATTCAGTTTACAGAGTTCATACATCATTCAGTTTACAAGCAGGTGACACATAGTTTACACACCTGACCAGCTGAGCTAACCTGAGTTTATAAGCTCTAGTGAATCTCTCCCCTTCACACACGTTCCTCCATGGTACTCCCACTCGGAGGCAATCTCAGCTCAGATGGATCTGGAGAGCTGGGCCCGGTGCGGGGTGAGCGGTACCGCAGCGACCCGTTCTAACGCGCTCTGCTCGGCCCGAAGCAGGCGGAGCAGGGACGGCTCTATTTAAAGCGTCTGCTCCACTTGTGCTCTGAGAGAGAGGGGATTTAGAGACACGGCGAGCGCATGGAGAAATAGGCCAGGACCATCGCTGCTGCCGCCTTTCACAAGAGCTCAGATCCACAACAACTTCAGCCTCTCACAAGAGCTGAGATCCACAACAACTTCAGCCTTTCACAAGAGCTGAAATCCACAACAACATTCAGCCTTTCACAAGAGCTCAGATCCACAACAACATTAAGCCTTTCACAAGAGCTCAGATCCACAACAACATTAAGCCTTTCACAAGAGCTCAGATCCACAACAACTTCAGCCTCTCACAAGAGCTCAGATCCACAGCAACATTAAGCCTTTCACAAGAGCTCAGATCCACAACAACTTCAGCCTCTCACAAGAGCTGAAATCCACAACAACATTCAGCCTTTCACAAGAGCCCAGATCCACAACAACTTCAGCCTCTCACAAGAGCTGAAATCCACAACAACATTCAGCCTCTCACAAGAGCTGAAATCCACAACAACATTCAGCCTCTCACAAGAGCTCAGATCCACAACAACATTCAGCCTTTCACAAGAGCTCAGATCCACAACAACTTCAGCCTTTCACTAGAGCTCAGATCCACAACAACATTCAGCCTTTCACAAGAGCTGAAATCCACAACAACATTCAGCCTTTCACAAGAGCTGAAATCCACAACAACTTCAGCCTCTCACAAGAGCTGAAATCCACAACAACATTCAGCCTTTCACAAGAGCTCAGATCCACAACAACTTCAGCCTTTCACAAGAGCTCAGATCCACAACAACATTCAGCCTTTCACAAGAGCTGAAATCCACAACAACATTCAGCCTCTCACAAGAGCTGAAATCCACAACAACATTCAGCCTCTCACAAGAGCTCAGATCCACAACAACATTCAGCCTTTCACAAGAGCTCAGATCCACAACAACTTCAGCCTTTCACAAGAGCTCAGATCCACAACAACATTCAGCCTTTCACAAGAGCTGAAATCCACAACAACATTCAGCCTTTCACAAGAGCTGAAATCCACAACAACTTCAGCCTCTCACAAGAGCTGAAATCCACAACAACATTCAGCCTTTCACAAGAACTCAAGTCCACAAATACATCTCACCTTTCACAAGAGCTCAGATCCACAGATCCTCAGATCTTTTCTTCAGAATTGGACCTGTGTTTACAAGCCTTTCAAATGTGAGGTGTGTGGTGGAGTTCATGGTCTTACAGAACCCCCCATAGTACACACAGCTGTTATTGTAGAACCTCCCATCGCACACACAGCTGTTATTGTAGAACCTCCCATCGCACACACAGCTGTTATTGTAGAACCCATCGCACACACAGCTGTTATTGTAGAACCCCCCATCGTACACACAGCTGTTATTGTAGAACCTCCCATCGCACACACAGCTGTTATTGTAGAACCTCCCATCGCACACACAGCTGTTATGAGGTCTCAAACTAAGTGCCGTATGCTGCCTTTTATTCCAGCCTCAGATCCTTGTTATGTAATTAGTTCAATTATTTGCTGGATTAGGGCTGTAGGTTTGCACATAAATAATGCACATGAAGTTAAATGTGTTGTTTGTGTCTAAATAACAACTGTTGCTCTGATGCAGTTGAATGCATATGGCTGAATGAGTAACTGGAATCAACCGAGGCAGGATTAATTAGTTGGATTGAAAACCTGCATACACACGGCCCTCCGTGGCAACGGGTTTGAGGCCATTGCCTTAAGGTGACAGTGGGTTTCCCACCCAAGTGCTTAACCGTGGTGTTACCACTCCTGCCCACAGGGGGGCGACCTCTTCGACGCCATTACCTCCACCAACAAGTACACAGAGCGCGACGCCAGTGGTATGCTGCACAACCTGGCCAACGCCATCAAGTACCTGCACTGCCTTAACATCGTCCATCGAGACATCAAGCCAGAGAACCTGCTGGTGAGCGTTGCCACTCAAAATGTCTGCCATGTCATTCATTATCAATGTCAGCTCTCTGCGTTCCGGCTGTCTGTTATTTCAGGTTAGCCCCAGTGACTTTTTCTTGATAAGGAATCCTTTATTATCATCCTGGCTGTTGAGCACGGATTTAGTCCTCTTTTATATCACTGGCCTGAAGTGTGTCCGGTATCTTTTTTGTAACCTCCTCAGTTGGGCGCTCTTTGCAAAAAATAAAAAAGGATCCTATATTATGCTGTGAACATTATTATCAAATTAGGATGATTCTAGAGGCACAGACTGACAGAGGCCTTTATAAAATATTCAAACATAGGATTTTCTAGGTTGGTGGGGCCCAATTTCAGATCTTTTCATGGGGCCCAAAATTGTACCCAGGGGCACCCCTGTCACTGTGTGCAAAGTAACAGCTGTGGGAAGTTTAGATCAAAGATTCAAGACACAATGAGCTGCAATTGGCAACTGTTTTGGTCCTGGTCCTGTCTGGTTCAGCCCTGCTCTGATGAAGCTGGATCAGCAGTCAGTACTGTATGGTCCTGTCTGGTTCAGCCCTGCTCTGATGAAGCTGGATCAGGAGTCAGTACTGTACGGTCCTGTCTGGTTCAGCCCTGCTCTGACGGAGCTGGATCAGCAGTCAGTACTGTACGGTCCTGTCTGGTTCAGCCCTGCTCTGACAGAGCTGGATCAGGAGTCAGGTGGGCAGGCGGGAGTGTGCGGTGTGGTGAAGGGTTGTTCTGGATCAGGAGTCAGGTGGGCAGGCGGGAGTGTGCGGTGTGGTGAAGGGTTGTTCTGGATCAGGAGTCAGGTGGGCCGGCGGGAGTGTGCGGTGTGGTGAAGGGTTGTTCTGGATCAGGAGTCAGGTGGGCAGGCGGGAGTGTGCGGTGTGGTGGAGGGTTGTTCTGGGCCCACGCGCCCCTGTCCCTGGCCTGGAGGGTAGGACGGAAGTCCGGCCCACATCCGCGAAGGCCTCGTCACCGGAACATTCTAGCACAGGCCCTCAGGGGCGGGGAATGCACCACACTGATCTGAGCAGTTCAGCCGAGTGGGGTTTGTGTGTATGTTCGTGTGTCTGTGTTTGTGTATGTGTGTATGAGGGTGTGTGTATATGCATGCATGTGTGTGTTTGTGTGTATATGCGTGTTTCTGTGTGTGAGTGTGTGTAGGTGTGTGTGTGTATGTATGCTTGTGTAGGTGTGTACTGTATCTGCCTGGTTAAAGATGCCAAGGGCCCTGTGATATCACTGCCGGCGTGTGGATGAATGGAGTGACTCATCTCTCCACACTGCGCTGTCTCTCTCACTCTCTCCATCTCTCCACACTGCGCTGTGTCTCTCTCACTCTCTCTCTCCATCTCTCCACACTGCGCTGTCTCTCTCACTCTCTCCATCTCTCCACCCTGCGCTGTCTCTCACTCTCTCTCTCCATCTCTCCACCCTGCGCTCTGTCTCTCACTCTCTCCATCTCTCCACCCTGCACTCTGTCTCTCACTCTCTCCATCTCTCCACCCTGCACTCTGTCTCTCACTCTCTCCATCTCTCCACCCTGCACTCTGTCTCTCACTCTCTCTCTCCATCTCTCCACACTGCGCTCTCTCTCACTCTCTCCATCTCTCCACCCTGCACTCTGTCTCTCACTCTCTCTCTCCATCTCTCCACACTGCGCTCTCTCTCACTCTCTCCATCTCTCCACACTGCACTCTGTCTCTCTCTCTCCATCTCTCTCTCCATCTCTCCACACTGCGCTGTGTCTCTCTCACTCTCTCCATCTCTCCACCCTGCGCTGTCTCTCACTCTCTCTCTCCATCTCTCCACCCTGCACTCTGTCTCTCACTCTCTCCATCTCTCCACCCTGCACTGTGTCTCTCTCACTCTCTCCATCTCTCCACCCTGCGCTGTCTCTCACTCTCTCTCTGCATCTCTCTCTCCATCTCTCCACACTGCGCTGTGTCTCTCTCACTCTCTCCATCTCTCCACCCTGCGCTGTCTCTCACTCTCTCTCTCCATCTCTCCACACTGCGCTGTCTCTCACTCTCCATCTCTCCACCTCCCTGTCTGCTGCTCGGCAGAAAAATGACCTCTTCTTTGTGGGTGGAAAAAACAGGAAGCATGACAAAAAATTATTTCACTAAAAAACAGCAAAATTATGTTTGAAACATAAAAAAGCCAAAATTGTAGATGTCTTTTTTTTTTTGGATGGATGTAAATCCGTGTTTACACAACTGCTGCACTGAGATAAATATGAGATAAATATGAGATAAATATGAGATAAATATGAGATAAATATGTCTCCAGACATTTGGGATGAAAGGGATGTTTCAATGGAAAAACCACAAATTAGAGAACACTATTATTGCCTTATACCCGAAATGTTAAATAATTCAAAATATGCCATAATTATATTCGGATGGATGTGAAATAAAGTTTATTCAACAACCACAGTGAAATAAACAAATTAAAATTCATTCACAGGATACTGCAAACTATATAATATGTCTTATGTCCAAAATGTTAATGAAAATAATATTTTTGCCATCACTAACGTTGCCAAAATTCCAAATTTTCCATTTTTGTATTTGTATGGATGCAAAGTCCTGTTTATTCAACAGCCAAAGTAGTTGTCATCCAAGTGCCAACGCTCTACTTTTTTGCAGTACATCCGGCTAGCCAAAAACTTCAAATCAGAAGTTTATGTCTCACTGTCATTGACTAGCAACAATACATACTGTATACACTTTTTGTATTTCAGGTTTACGAACACCAAGACGGTAGCAAGTCCCTGAAGCTGGGCGACTTTGGCCTGGCCACAGCGGTGGACGGGCCCCTTTATACTGTGTGTGGGACGCCTACCTATGTAGCACCAGAGATCATCGCTGAGAGCGGGTGAGTGCGTGGGCCACTTCCTCTACGTGTATTTCCCACTTCCTGTTTATATGTTGCCCACTTCAATGTCAGGCCCCAGTTGTGAGTGGTCTGTACCGCCCCGTTCCTGACCACAGCGTGCTCTTCTCTGCAGGTACGGCCTGAAGGTGGACATCTGGGCGGCTGGCGTCATCACCTACATCCTCCTCTGCGGCTTCCCTCCATTTCGGGGGTAGGCATCTCAGCTCGCCTCGGCGGCCATTTTGTGTCCGCTCCCAAGCCGTTTGCCGGTCGTTAAAAACAGAACCCAGTGAACGTTTCTTTTGGCCAAGAGCCAGTGAAACAGCATCTAGGAGCTCTCAGGAGAAACCCTGGTTGAAAGGTGAAGTCTTCTAGCCGACTAGAATGTAGCCAGGCTATATCCGGGTAAAAAAACTTGAGCTATATTTGGTTTAACCTAGTTGTCTGTTCATGTCAAAATGTCTCTCAGCCTAGATTTCCTCCCCTTTAGACATCTAGATTTTGCCTTCGCTTGCTGGGAAAAAAGCTTTCTAGATATAAACAGCAATAAGTCTGCAGTTAGGATACTGCTTTCTATAGGGAGTCCAACTTGTATATCTCAGGTTCAAGTACATGAATATAGAAGTATATGTAATAATTCAGAGAGGATTTGCATAAACTAATTGCCAGTGCCCTTTTGGAGTGGTGTCCCTGGATTTAACAGGGTACTCTACGGTTAATCGATCAATAGACAGATCCGATAGATAAATACTTTATCCCCAGGGTGAAATTGGGTTGTCGGCAGCAAAGACCAAATGCAATAGTACATTGCATAAACAGAGACAGTATTTCAACACCATAAAAGCATTCACACATAGACAGTACACAAAGAGCCCATAAAGGCAAAATATAAAACATCCAGTGTAAACATGTAAAAATGACAAAGTCAGCAACACAAATCAGAGACCTCGTTAACAATAAACCATGCTGCACAACCCAATAATGGATCAGCAGGTGGGCTCGTTATAAAGCCTTTCAACGTGAAATGGCGACGCCATCCATTATAAACCATGATGCATGCTGTCCTATCATGTTATTGATGGTAAAAAAAGAGTGAATTTTCTTGTTTACATTTCTGCAGGAGTAGTGAAGACCAGGAAGTACTCTTTGATCAGATTCTTCTGGGACAACTAGACTTCCCATTACCATACTGGGACAATGTTTCAGACAGTGCCAAGGTAGGCTTTGCTTTGATACGCACTTATAGACGTCTGTGGATCTGTCCTTGTCTGTGTGTGTGTGTGTGTGTGTGTGTGTGTGTGTGTGTGAGTGTGTCTGTGTGTGTGAGCACGTGTGTGTCTGTGTGTGTGTGTGTGAGTGTGTGTGGCCGTCTCTCACTGTGCGTGTGCATGTGCACGTATGAATGTGTATGGATGTGTGTCTGTGTATGAAATGTGAGTGTGTTTGCCAGCGTGTGTGGGTATGACTATGAGTGTGTGTATAGCTGTAGGTATGTATGTATGTATAGGTGTGTGTGTCAGTCTGGTACTCATATGCGTGTGTATGTTCTTGTCCTCTGCAGGAGCTGATTCAGTCGATGCTGCAGGTGGAGGTAGATCAGAGGTACACGGCTCTACAGGTCCTGCAGCACCCCTGGGTCAATGTGAGTTTACTATACTCTAACACTGACTGACTACACACAGCCTTCAACATGGCCGCCATCCTCCAACACTGACTGAACTACAAACAGCCTTCAACACGGTTTCCTCATAATGCAAATAGTTTATAGTTTCTCATCTGATAATCAAGAAAGCAGGGGAGAATTCACCCACACCAGCAGCATGTGAAATGCACTTACACCACCTCATGTAGTCTAAACGGAGGCCTGGTGTCTCCTCTCCCTCCTCCCTCCCTCCCTCCCTCCCTCCCTCCCTCCAGGACGGGGGTCTGCCGGAGAACGAGCACCAGCTGTCCGTCGCCGGAAAGATCAAGAAGCACTTCAACACCAGCCCCAAACCGGACAGCACCACAGCTGGGGTGTCCGTCATTTCCGTAAGACCTGCCCCCGCAGACCCGCACAGGATTAGTTGAGGATGCTGGGAACAGTTTTTGGGAAATGAAAGCTTTGTAAAACAGTAACAGTCACAGAGCTCAGGTGTTTGGCTCTGGCTTCTGTAGATTCTGGAGTCAGCTCAGAGCCCATCTGTGTAATTGCTTTGTGTCCCATGGGGGTCGAATGGGATTCTGAGAAAACTGCAGTAAAACATTCAAATGTGACTCAAATTGGGGTTTTTTTGTTGTTGAGCAAACCCGTCAGGGTTTATGTTCTTTCCTGCCTGTGAGATCAGTGTGGCACAGTATTTATTGAGCTGGAGATGGCAGGGCTATTATGTATGGTCCGAAGACCCACACAGATCAAAAACCCAACAAGATCAAAAACCCAACAAGATCAAAAACCCAACAAGATCAAAAACCCAACAAGATCAAAAACCCAACAAGATCAAAACCGTTTTGCAAGCTTCTGGTAGATCCAGCATTCTCTCAGACCTAATGATGTCCGTGTTTTCTCATCTCAAAATCTCATGGTTGGATTGAAAGAGAGAGAACAGGTCATGAATTCAGTTTTTGGGAGACTTTAAATTGCTTTTTGCGAGTTAGAAGTTAGACACAAATATTAGACACAGCATCAGGCACAGCTATTCGGATGATGTGGTGTTATAAAACTGAACAGAAATGGACTAAAAGCTTATATAAGCCCTCTGGGTTAAAAACTTATAAACACAAGTGTGAACATCAAAGGAATTCAGTTTAAGCATTTGTTAAAAAATGCGTACCCAACATCATTTTGGTTTTGGATTTGGCAGAAACATGCTACACAATGTTGAAATACAGAAACATGTTACACAATGTTGAAATACAGAAACATGTTACACAATGTTGAAATACAGAAACATGCTACACAATGTTGAAATACAGAAACATGTTACACTGTTAAAATACAGAAACATGTTACACAATGTTGAAATACAGAAACATGTTACACTGTTAAAATACAGAAACATGTTACACAATGTTTAAATACAGAAACATGTTACACAATGTTGAAATACAGAAACATGCTACACAATGTTGAAATACAGAAACATGTTACACTGTTAAAATACAGAAACATGTTACACAATGTTTAAATACAGAAACATGTTACACAATGTTGAAATACAGAAACATGCTACACAATGTTGAAATACAGAAACATGTTACACTGTTAAAATACAGAAACATGTTACACAATGTTTAAATACAGAAACATGTTACACAATGTTGAAATACAGAAACATGTTACACAATGTTGAAATACAGAAACATGTTACACAATGTTGAAATACAGAAACATGTTACACAATGTTTCAGTGTATTGCCTTCAACAGTGAAATGGTGCTGGATGCTGATGTATCATACACCCAAATCCCGTGTCAGTCTAGGTTATGAACCGATTAGAAGGGAACTATCAATCCAAACATGTATTTTTACAGATTATGAACCAATTAGAAGGGAACTATCAATCCAAACATGTATTTTTACAGATTATGAACCAATTAGAAGGGAACTATCAATCCAAACATGTATTTTTACAGATTATGAACCAATTATCAGGGAACTGTCAATCAAAATATGTATTTTTACAGATTGTGAACCAATTATCAGGGAACTGTCAATCAAAACATGTATTTTTACAGATTGTGAACCAATTAGAAGGTGAACTATCAATCAAAACATGTATTTTTACAGATTGTGAACCAATTAGAAGGTGAACTATCAATCAAAACATGTATTTTTTTCAGTGTATACGCCAATTAGAGGGGAACTACCATTTGAACATTTTTCTGTTATATTTCATTCAGAAAATTGGGTTATTAACAGTGCCGTGTTGAGGGTGTGCGGGTCTGGCAGCGCAGTGGCCATTAGGGGCTGGAGGGCTGGTTGTAAAACCCTCTTTAATCTCTCTCTGCTCAGCTGGACCATGACTTTGCCATCCAGAGATCCGGCTCTCTGGACTACTACCAACACCCGGGAATGTACTGGATAAGGTAGGGTGCCGACACGCAACATTACCATGGCAACGCCCCCATCAAGTTCATCTGTGTCCTCTGCTATGCCATTGGTGGTGTTGAAATCATCTGACTCGCCCCCCCCCCCCCCCCGCTGCCAACGTTCCTCCCGCTTCCTATTGGTTAACACCCCAGCTCGGCCCTTCCTATTGGCTCAAGTGGGCGTCTCAGCTCCAAGGCGACTGTCCAGGTCGGATGGCACCGTATGACCGGGACGCAGAGAGTGTGTGCGTGCGTCCAAGCGTGCGTGCGTGTGTGTGCGTGTGTCCATATGTGTGTGTGTGAGCGTGTATGAACATGTTTGTGCGCGCTGCTTCCCCTAATGCTGATTGTTGCATGTGTGTTTTTGTGTTGGCATGGTTTGCGCTAAGCTGTGGACCGTTTGGCTGTTCCTCTCTCTGGACACCGCAGGACTCTGCCAAAGCCTGTACCCATCCCTCTCTCTCTCTCCGTCCATCTCTCCCTCCGTCCCTGACGTTCTCCCTCTCTCTCTCCATCCATCTCTCCCTCCGTCCCTGATGTTCTCCCTCTCTCTCTCCGTCCATCTCTCCCTCCGTCCCTGACGTTCTCCCTCTCTCTCCCCAGACCCTGACGTTCTCCCTCTCTCTCTCCGTCCATCTCTCCCTCCGTCCCTGACGTTCTCCCTCTCTCTCCGTCCATCTCTCCCTCCGTCCCTGACGTTCTCCCTCTCTCTCTCCGTCAATCTCTCCCTCCGTCCCTGATGTTCTCCCTCTCTCTCCCCAGACCCCCGCTCTTGATAAGGAGGGGCCGGTTCTCCGATGAAGACGCCACCAGGATGTGAGAACCCCTGCGGACACCGAGCCCAACCGAACGGCCTCTGTCCCCCCTCCCGCCCCCCCCCCCCCCCGCTGCGGCCCGGGACGCCACACTCCTCCCCCCCTCTCCTGACTCACCCTTCCAGAACACTGGACTGTACCCCGCCAGTGGGTAGAAAGGGATGAATGAAGGAATAAAAGGGGGTGATGGGGTAAAGGGTGGCAGGAGAGGGGAGAGAGGGATGAATGAAAGACTGATGGAACAGGGGGAGAATAGAAACGAGGGACAAGGGGAGGGAACTGGAATAAAGAAGAAGGAAGCGGACAGGAGAACTAGAGAGGAGAGAGTGATGAAGGAACTGCGTCTAATTCTAAAACCTCGCTTTACTACACCCAGCACAACGGTGCGAACGGAATTCAAATCACCTGGGATGTTTTCCTCTCAACATCACTGTGTCGGGATGCCACTGATTTACACATTTATTTATTTCATATTTTACCCGTTCATTTTATATTTATTGTAAATGTTTTCATGTTTTTATAAACTGGAGAATGGTGGTGAGTAACGTGACGCGGTATTCGTTTTGTCCGTTAGTGTGTGATGGAGTCTTGGCGACTGGCTGCAGATCTTTAAGCACTCAAACGTCAAGTTTATTTTTAGCGTTTGTCATTTTTCAGCGTTCGTAAATGTTTCATACGCACTGAGTAGCGGTTTGTGAAAACTTTCCCTTTCAAAGGGAGTTTGACAGCTGGGTCTTGAAGCAGGCTTGCCAACTTTTGTGTCGGCCAGGAAAAGGCGAATTGGTGCGAATCTATCCAACCCTTCCGTTATGAAACCTTATTCATAGAAATCACCACCCAACTGACAGCAACATGAAATCTTCTCTAAACCCGTCGATATCGCTACATTACAGGTAAAGAGAATAGACGGATCGTCTCTCGCGATGAATTGGGTGTTAAAACGGGAATCTCGGCGTGCGGCTGCTTTGTAAATAATATCCGATTTATTTTAATAGGTAATACAAGTATTTATACGACTTCAAAACACCGCCTTTAGAGAAAGGGAAAAACGAATAGGCCTACCTCCATACAAAACTGTCACAGTTAAACTACTAGCCTATTTACCATTGCCTACGCCTGCGGTGATACCTCATTAATAAGATCTCATGTGTAGCCCCGAGCAGAATTCACGGATGAGCACGGGTGGACAGATATGCCTACCGTAGCGACTTCTAAATGCGTCCCCTAAAGCGATGGATTAAAGAGTAGGCGATATAAAACCTGCTGTGCCCAGTCCTTTAACAACCTTAACTAGCTTCTGTCCGTACGGACTGGCAGTCCAGTCACGGAAAATATTCAATATTAACCGACTTTAAACAAGTGTGCAGTCGGTGGCCCTGTTTTACTTGTGTAACTGCCTTTGTTGTGAAGTGTCAAGTGGAGAAAAAACAAAACTATTTAAACTGTATTGTAGGCTACGTGTGTCATGCCGAGCGCCATCACATTATGTCATCTCAAAAAGTGCGATTATATAACTGTAAATACTGTAATTACCACAGCGCTACTGTTCCGTGTCCAGTAGGCTACACATGCATCGCTTCGACCCCCTTCACTCTTCGTATACCGACATAGGCTAACTCGCACAACAGAGTTATTCTTTTTAAGACGTGCCACTTAATCCGCAATGTACCAAAAGTTTGGTCTACAACAACAAACGCTGTGACATAAGCTAACACCATCGTCGCCGAGCGAAGAAGGACAAACGGAAGAATTATGATTCAGCAGGTACGGTGTTTTGATTTAACGTTGTGGGGAGAAACGTTTTCTTCAAGTTGTGGAGGGGCTTAATTTAATGACAGGTGCTAGTAGAATGCCGATGGAGATTTTGATGATGCGCTTGGATTGTGACATTGAATGAATGGATGCTTTTGTAGAGTTTGGTACACATGTAGCATTTTTTTAAACTTGCGAAGATAACCGGATGTTTTTGTCCCTCTCGTATACGGAGGGTAATATTTTGTATGTATGGGTGTACAGTTTGTGTGTACAGTATGTTCAAGGATGTATGAACTGTTAATTATTTGAGCGAACTACTGTTGTATTGAGTCGACAGAGAGGAAGGCCTACGCAGCGTGTATTTCTAATGAGAATATTTACAGTGTTCGCAAGTGCTGAACACGACTTGAGAATTTGCTGCAATAAAGTCAAGGTACAGTACTTGTTTTGTTCCAAATGTTGATCAAATAACCCAAAAGCATTGCTCGACTTAAAAATAATGCAACTATTTAATCCGATTACAAATGAACAATAAAGTATCTTTGGTGAAATTAACACGTATGTTTGAGCCTGTTTTGTATTGCTTTATCATGGTACCACCTACTGGATGATACTAGTCATCGAATCAGTTTTGTAACAGGCTAACAAAAAAAAAGTGCCATCGATTGTTAAAACCTAATATTTAAGACAAATAGTTCTTGACATGTTATGTTATTATATCGATTCGAGATGGCAGTCTCAAACACTAAAACTGGTAGTTGGACTCACAAACTCTGATCCCATCCCCGCGTTCCTTCACTGGGGCTAGCCCTTCTCAGGCCCTTTGGGAGAAATGGTGCGTCGCTTCGATAAAAATGCTACGTTTCCCATTAGTGTCGCCATTAC
>NC_083766.1:58063982-58074672 GCF_963514075.1 Conger conger
TCAGAGTCAGGACACATCACAGAGTGAGTCACAGAGGGGACCTGTCCCAAACACTGGATCTGCACCTCCATCGCCTGGGTGGAGAGAGTCAGAGTCAGAGTCAGTACACATCAGTGTGAGTCACAGAGGAGTCAGAGTCAGTATACATCACAGTGTGAGTCACAGAGGAGTCAGAGTCAGAGTCAGGACACATCACAGTGTGAGTCACAGAGGAGTCAGAGTCAGTACACATCACAGTGTGAGTCACAGAGGAGTCAGAGTCAGGACACATCACAGTGTGAGTCACAGAGGGGACCTGTCCCAAACACTGGATCTGCACCTCCATCGCCTGGGGAGAGAGTCAGAGTCAGAGT
This sequence comes from Conger conger, assembly GCF_963514075.1. Lineage (NCBI taxonomy): Eukaryota > Metazoa > Chordata > Actinopteri > Anguilliformes > Congridae > Conger > Conger conger. The sequence goes on from NC_083766.1 coordinate 58,064,336, forward strand.
CAGAGTCAGGACACATCACAGTGTGAGTCACAGAGGAGTCAGAGTCAGTACTCATCACAGTGTGAGTCACAGAGGAGTCAGAGTCAGGACACATCACAGTGTGAGTCACAGAGGGGACCTGTCCCAAACACTGGATCTGCACCTCCATCGCCTGGGGAGAGAGTCAGAGTCAGAGTCAGGACACATCACAGTGTGAGTCACAGAGGAGTCAGAGTCAGGACACATCACAGTGCGAGTCACAGAGGAGTCAGAGTCAGGACACATCACAGTGCGAGTCACAGAGTGGGTGAAAGGCCCCTTCAGCAATACAGGCATCAACCAACACAGCCATGAGGGAGGGTGTGTGTGCGCGTGAGAGACTGTTACATGTCAAACACATCGCCCATTTCCAGTCCTGAGGATAAACACTGCGCTCATACATTAGCCATTTCCCATTTAGCAGATGCGCTTATCCAGAATGACTTATAAAAAGGTCAGGTAAAGAGCAATAATAATAATGACGATAAGGATCAGCATCACAAACAATAGGAGTCATAATATAATCTTACAGCTCAATGCTAAGTGCTACAACACACCCAGACATTTGTCTTGCTGCACTGGACCACTTCAAAACTACGTCATAATAAATGAATGGTTTCTAAACTGGCCTTACGTATGTTCTGTACCTGAAGGTGCGTCCGTCTGTAAGCGGTAACGATGTGTTGGAAACCCAACTACGGCTACATTCTGACAGCCCCAAATGTGCCAAGTCTCACGTTTCTCAACCGCAAACTCTCACACGACCCCAAACGCGACCGCATTTGGAAGCAATTACGCGTCAGTCAACAGCGGTTTACAAGTGCAGCGCTCTTTAAAGACCGCCGGTCCCGGATCGGTGTGGGACCGCGTGGGACATATTCCTGCACTGCCCCGAATCAGTGTCTTCCTGGGAAAACCAGAAAATCATACGTGCCAGAGAACAGTGTTCTTATTGAGCCACCACTGGAGCCATACATGTGCTTGACAGCGTCTTACAGTGTTTTGCAGCGTTTTGCAGCGTTTCACAGCGTTTTACAGCACGCGGTCGACAGCAGGGGTCCCCAACACACTGCTGGGGTTTTTCTCAGATGAAAATCTGCAACCAGTTCAGACCAGGTGTGGTGAGCTACAGTAACAATCAGTGAATCAATGAAAGTGCCGCGTAACAACAGAAACCAGCACCCCCAGGGGCCTGACAGAACCAGGGGGGGACCCCAGCCTTCCACTAAAATCCTGATGACGTGTCCATACAACTCACGTTTAGTGGACCCATTAGCCACAGCATTTGTCCCAACTAGCAACAACGACATTGTTGATGATACTGGACCATAATGCACTGGGCTTCCCGCTGCTGTTAGGCTCACTCTGATTGGACAGCGGAGAAACACCTTTCTTGACCTGGTGGCCAGCCTGTGCTGTGGTCATGAACACCAGGACACCTGTCCACCTATCAGAGCGGGGATCTGGGGCTTTTTCGAGGTCGCCCCAGATGGGGCCATCTGGCTGCACCTGGGGATCACGATTTGGCACGACGAAAAGCAGACCACACAACGCACCCCTCACACCTAATAAACCAAGGCCCATGGGAACTTATAAAATAGAAAAGGACTTTACTATCATAGAACAGGGATCTAAAGGATATCAGCCACAGAAAAAGGTACATGATGGACTGCAAAAACGCATGTAAGGAGCTCATACATTTACACGCACATAGTAGGGATCCAAAATACACAGAAACTTAAGCATCAATGACACGGGTGAGAAAACAGCCGTGTCCATGTTTGGTGTGTGTGAGTGTGCGTGTGTAGAGTGTATGTGTGTAGTGTATAGAGTGTGTGTTAGTGTGTGTGTGTGTGTAGTGTGTAGAGTGTGTGTGTGTATGAGTGCGCGTGTGTAGTGTGTGTGTGTAGTGTGTAGTGTGTGTGTGTGTGTGTGACTGCGTGTCTGTAGTGTGCATGTGTACAGTGTGTGTGTATGAGTGCGCGTGTGTAGTGTGTGTGTGTGTGTGTGACTGCGTGTCTGTAGTGTGTGTGTGTGAGAGTGTGTATGAGTGTGCGTGTGTAGTGTGTGTGTGTGTGTAGTGTGCGTGTGTAGTGTGTGTGTGTGTGTGTGTGTAGTGTGTAGAGTGTGTGTGTAAGAGTGTGCGTGTGTAGCGTGTGTGTGTGTGTATGAGTAGGCGTGTGTAGTGTGTGTGTGTATGAGTAGGCGTGTGTAGTGTGTGTGTGTATGAGTGTGTGTGTATGAGTGCGCGTGTGTAGCGTGTGTGTACCTCTCTCTGCAGGGGGTCGGTGATGGTCTCCAGGGCGACAGAGCCCTCGTAGGACAGGAAGTGGAACAGGTTGAGGGCCCGCACGGCCTCAGGGCCCCGCTGCTTGTAGCCGAAGATGAGGTCGATCCACTGGTGCAGCTGGCAGGACACAAACTCGCTCTCCAGGGCCTGGAGGCACAGGGGAGAGGGACCGGGTCAGGACCCCAAACACACAGCCCACTGCAGCACCCCCCCAAACACACAGCCCACTGCAGTACCCCAAACACACAGCCCACTGCAGCACCCCAAACACACAGCCCACTGCAGCACCCCTCAAACACACAGCCCACTGCAACACCCCCCCAAACACACAGCCCACTGAACCCCCCCAAACACACAGCCCACTGCAGCACCCCCCCAAACACACAGCCCACTGCAACACCCCCCCAAACACACAGCCCACTGCAACACCCCCCCAAACACACAGCCCACTGCAGCACCCCCACGAGCCAGAGAAACCCCCCACAAATACACCACACCGCCCACATAACGATATCTACTCCCTCATAAACATATCTCCTCCCACATAATCTCCCATATCTACTGTACAATCTACTGTACAAACTACAGTCAACATTGTACAGGCATAAATCAGCATGTTACAAGGGACAGTGAGATAAACTATATAGAAAGCCTTCATATGAAATATGACTGTAGAACAGTACATAGTTCAGATTTTTCAGAACGCACACCCACACACACACACTCACACACACACACACACACACACACACACACACACGCTCTTACCATCCTGTTAATCCTGACGAAGTCCTCGGGCTTCTTGGCCCAGGGGGGCAGGTCCACGTCACACACGGGGCTTCCGTCCTCCCTCACGCCCAGCTCGTACCCGTTGCTGTTCACAAACATCTCCGGGAGGTAGTAGAACTCTGGGATCAGCTCCTGCCACAGAGAGAGAGGGAGATACAGGCTGTCACTCTCCCGTTGCCCCTCTCCGCCATTTTGGCTCCATACCTCTCTCGTCCACCGCCATTTCGGCTCTGTTTCTCCTCGGAAGGGGCTCAACTTACACGCCACAATGAAGGAGACAATTTAAAACGGGAAGAATAACTCGCACAGTGTGTCATCTCTCTGTCGACAGAAGACTCTCGGGCAGTTTCATGTCTGCAGACGCTACGCTACGCTAAGCTAGGCTACGCGATGCTATGCTTGGCTACACTATGCTGGCATCTCAGGCTAACGAAAGCCCCCCCCCAGTGCTGCTGCATGTCTGACAGACCGCGGCCGAGTCGTTAGCGCTTCGCTAATTGCCCCGGGCGACTCAGACCCCGGTGCGGGGTGTTCCGGAAGAGCCTGACACTTTGAGGTCAGCGCGCCCGTTAGCGCTGAGGGCGGAACACTGGGTACCCGCCGTCTCCATGGAAACGGAGCCCCGAGTCACCTTTTCAACTCCAAAACCACGGCCCTGTTTACATTACGTTACACTTTTACAACCCAATTATTTGTTACTGTTTTTAATGGACAATCCGCTTTTTCCCCAATTTTTTAAGGGAACATTTGGTGATTCCAGGAAGCATTGAAATGCATAATCTGTGTCCTATTGTACAGTTCAATATATCTCTGATTTTTACACGGAGTACAGTTCATAACAAGAACAGGCGCTTTAATGCAGAGCGGTTCACAGCTTGGATTAAAGCTTTTTAAAACGACTTGCGTGATCTATTCACACAGCTGGTTATGTTACTGATGTCATTCAGGGACTGTGCCACACCTGGGACTTCAACCTGCACCCTCTTGAGTTCCACATTCAACACTCGAGTGGTATAATGGTAATTGTTTCACACTAAACAATTTAGTGTATAATCGCTATTGCAAGTATGCTACAGACAGGGGCGTCATAAAGGGAGGGGTGTTAGGCTGATTCAGAGGGACTTACACAATGTTAGGGTGGAGGGGCCCGGATACATTTATGTGTGATGGATACGTTTTTATGACGACTAAAATGTACACAAGTGGCAGTTACTCAGATATTCAGTGTAAAAAGGGGACTGATTTAAAGCCAGGTGAGGGAGAGAGAGATGGAGAGGGAGAGAGATAAAGATAAAGGGAGACAGAGAGAGATGGAGAGAGGAAGAGAGATATAGAGAGAGAGGGGGAGGGAGATGGAGAGAGATGGAGAGAGATGGAGAGAAAGAGAGAGAGGGAGGGAGAGAGAGATGGAGAGAGGAAGAACGAGATGGAGAGGGTGAGGGGAGAGAGAGATGGAGATGGAGAGGGGAGAGAGAGATGAAGATAAAGAGAGAGAGAGATAAAGAGAGAGAGAGGACAGACTCCTCACTGAAGGCCCGACTCTCTCTCCAGCTCACCTTCACGTCGGAGGTGTTGCGCTGGCAGTTCCTCCAGGACCGGGCGATGGCGGAGAACGTGCGGTCCGGGTGGTCGAACTTGTTGTCGTTGGCGTTCAGGAAGAAGGTAGTGAAGGGTTCCTGTGGAGACAGACGAGTAAGAAATTATATTACTTATTAATATAATAATAATGTGTGATAATGTAAAACAAACAGGTCTAGCCTGCAGTGAAGGAAGAGCATACAGGGTGTGTGTGTGTGTGTGTGTGTGTGTGTGCGTTTGAATGCTTTAACACAGAAACCAGCAGGGGAGGAAACTAAATGCCTAATAAAAAAAAAACTTTCATTAAGATCAGCAGCATATTCAGTTGCCATTGCATAGTCTTTTACTCTGAGAAAACAGAGACAGGTCCAGACCAGTAGCATTAAATGAGAGGGAAAACCTCAGAGCCAGTCTGGGATTTGTGTCTGACACATCCCGTTGCCCTCAAACGGCCATTTCATTCAGCACATTCTCCGTGAATTCCCCAATTCTCCGCGTTCGCGGTGGCAGCACCTCAGACTGAATTCATTACAGGCCTCCGCTGCAGTGCCTGCTGGGTATTTTAATTGCGCTTTGTTTTGCGGCGTCTGAGATCGGCGGAGGAGAGTTGCCGTGACGAGTTGCCGTGACGAGCCGCAAAGCCGCCAACATCAGCGTCACCCGCAGCGCTAGCCGGCTAATTGGCCAGAGCCTGCGAGCTGGTAATTAACTGGAGCGGGAGCGATGCAGTGATGTTTTATTTCATGTGCTGCTTCAAGCAGGGTATCCCATGATTCCTTGTGGTTAAAGTAGGATGGGGTGCTGGGCTCTGGCCTGCCGTGGTGTGTGTGGGGAGTGAACAGACTCTGTGAGAGCACACCCTCACGCTGTTACTATCGGTATACCACCATCATCATCATCATCATCAACACCATCTTCATCATCATCATCATCACCACCACTATAATCACTATCATCATCATCATCATCACCATCATCATCATCACCATCCTCACCATCCTCATCATCATCATCATCACCACCACCACCACCACTATAATCACTATCATAATCGTCATCATCATTATAATCTTAGTTATGTTAGTAATAAATATGCTGTAGGACTAAGTGCAGAGTTAGGCTGAGGTCTGGTGTTAGTAATAGATATGGCTGTTGGTTAGGCTGAGGTCTGGTGTTAGTAATAGATATGACTGTTGTTAGGCTGAGGTCTGGAGTTAGTAATAGATATGTTGTTGTTAGGCTGAGGTCTGGTGTTAGTAATAGATGTGACTGTTGTTAGGCTGAGGTCTGGTGTTAGTAATAGATATGGCTGTTGTTAGGCTGAGGTCTGGTGTTAGTAATAGATATGACTGTTGTTAGGCTGAGGTCTGGTGTTAGTAATAGATATGACTGTTGTTAGGCTGAGGTCTGGTGTTAACAATAGATATGACTGTTGTTAGGCTGAGGTCTGGTGTTAGCAATAGATATGACTGTTGTTAGGTGAGGTCTGGTGTTAGTAATAGATATGGCTGTTGTTAGGCTGAGGTCTGGTGTTAGTAATAGATATGGCTGTTGTTAGGCTGAGGTCTGGTGTTAGTAATAGATATGGCTGTTGTTAGGCTGAGGTCTGGTGTTAGTAATAGATATGGCTGTTGTTAGGCTGAAGTCTGGTGTTAGTAATAGATATGTTGTTGTTAGGCTGAGGTCTGGTGTTAGCAATAGATATGACTGTTGTTAGGTGAGGTCTGGTGTTAGTAATAGATATGGCTGTTGTTAGGCTGAGGTCTGGTGTTAGTAATAGATATGGCTGTTGTTAGGCTGAGGTCTGGTGTTAGTAATAGATATGGCTGTTGTTAGGCTGAAGTCTGGTGTTAGTAATAGATATGTTGTTGTTAGGCTGAGGTCTGGTGTTAGTAATAGATATGGCTGTTGTTAGGCTGAGGTCTGGTGTTAGTAATAGATATGGCTGTTGTTAGGCTGAGGTCTGGTGTTAGTAATAGATATGGCTGTTGTTAGGCTGAAGTCTGGTGTTAGTAATAGATATGGCTGTTGTTAGGCTGAGGTCTGGTGTTCGTAATAGATATGGCTGTTGTTAGGCTGAGGTCTGGTGTTAGTGATAGATATGGCTGTGGTTAGGCTGAGGTCTGGTGTTAGTGATAGATATGACTGCTGGTTAGGCTGAGGTCTGGTGTTAGTAATAGATATGGCTGTTGTTAGGCTGAGGTTTGGTGTTAGTGATAGATATGGCTGTTGTTAGGCTGAGGTCTGGTGTTAGTGATAGATATGGCTGTTGTTAGGCTGAGGTTTGGTGTTAGTGATAGATATGGCTGTTGTTAGGCTGAGGTCTGGTGTTAGTGATAGATATGGCTGTTGTTAGGCTGAGGTCTGGTGTTAGTGATAGATATGGCTGTTGTTAGGCTGAGGTCTGGTGTTAGTGATAGATATGGCTGTGGTTAGGCTGAGGTCTGGTGTTAGTAATAGATATGTCTGTGGTTAGGCTGAGGTCTGGTGTTAGTGATAGATATGGCTGTTGTTAGGCTGAGCTCTTCTGTACTCACTATCCTGACGAGCCAGAGCAGAGTGGCGGCGGCGGAGGAGTAGAGGTTGCTATAGTGACACGGGGGCGTCTGGTCCTCCTCCCACGTCTCGTAGCGCTCGGCGTAGAACACGGCGCGCTTGGGGTTCAGCGCTCCGATTGGCTGGAGGAAACAGGAACCAGGAAACAGGAGTAAGGAGACAGGAACATGAAGACAGTGATGGTGAGGCTTTTCCACCCCCTCCCCCCACGCTTCAGCCAATCACACGTTGACAGGCCTCTTCTGCAATTTTGGCGACTGAACTGAATTCAGTCTCCAAGTTAACGAGCCAACTATCAAACTAACATCATGCTAACACCACTGCCAGTTAACAAATGCCTATCTCCTGTAGCCTACTACCGGCATTTGACAAATAAACATCGATCTGATTTAATCGGTCAGCTAACTCCAGTTAATAGGCTAACTCCCAGTGAGAAGGTTTAAGCCTAAAAATCGGATAGTCTACAGCCAGTGTATGGCCACTGCTGCCTATGGTTCTGTTTGTAACTCTCGGCTGGCGGATTATAAACTGTCCAGTTTTATGAAATCAAAATAACGAGCGCCCAGGCTGGTCTCGTACAGCGCGGCCGGTGGCTGGAGTCCTCTTGCTCTGTGGTAACGCTGCTCAGTTAAACTCCACTTAATGACATCATTATTGATGTTCCCCATGGCGACCCAGTATTAGCAGCGCCGCGGAGCGCTAGTGGCGATGTGGGGGGGCTTAACTGCAGGATTAGCCTGACAGGCCCCATTATTTTCACTGGGACCTTAAACACCACAAACCCCCACCTCGCTATCTTTATGGGAGAGAGAGGAGGACTCTCCGGTGCCTACAGTAAGGTTGTGTTATGGTTTTCAAATGAATTGTACATGTCTGGACTGAAATGTCCGGTCAACAATTGGCTCTGGCAGTGCCGGTCACCCACGGTCCGCAATCAACTTTGACAACTCTCCCGCCCACCCACGCCTTGGTCCGCATCCAGTTTTTGCAAATTCTATATCTGGTGACCCTGGCTGGGAGACCCAGGGGTGCGGGGGATTTGAGTGGTTTTGTGGAATGCAGCAGGCAATCTTCGGGGGCCTAACCCTGTCGTATCCAGTCGTATCCGGAAAGGACAAGGTCTAGCCCAGCACTAGGCACCTGATTCTCCGTATCACGGTATTGACTGATTGAAGAACATGATTGGCTAAGTAGTTGAACCAGGTGAGGTAAGTAGTTGAATCCTGGAGAATCGTGGGGGCTGTTGGTTTCCATTGTTACTCAGTGCATATTTGATCAATTAAAGCGGCTTGTTCCATAGTTAGGTCACCTCACATAATTTTGCAGTGTCTGTACTGGTTGGTGATGTTAGGGTGAATTAAAAACCAGCACCTTCCACTCTGGCCATTCTAGAGTACTGTGGCATAGAACGTGATGTCTCGTAATCTTTACATAAAAACTGAGACCTGATGTTCATTACCGCTCATTAAAACTGCAGTGCCAGATCCCTCTTAGGGGATACACACATTAACTGCAGTGCCAGATCTGTCTTAGGGGATACACACATTAACTGCAGTGCCAGATCCCTCTTAGGGGATACACACATTAACTGTAGTGCCAGATCTGTCTTAGGGGATACACACATTAACTGCAGTGCCAGATCCCTCTTAGGGGATACACACATTAACTGCAGTGCCAGATCTGTCTTAGGGATTACACACATTAACTGCAGTGCCAGATCTCTCTTAGGGGATACACACATTAACTGCAGTGCCAGATCTGTCTTAGGGGATACACACATTAACTGCAGTGCCAGATCCCTCTTAGGGGATACACACATTAACTGCAGTGCCAGATCCCTCTTAGGGGATACACACATTAACTGCAGTGCCAGATCTCTCTGAGGGGATACACACATTAACTGCAGTGCCAGATCCCTCTTAGGGGATACACACATTAACTGCAGTGCCAGAACTCTCTTAGGGGATACACACATTAACTGCAGTGCCAGATCCCTCTTAGGGGATACACACATTAACTGCAGTGCCAGATCCCTCTTAGGGGATACACACATTAACTGCAGTGCCAGATCTCTCTTAGGGGATACACACATTAACTGCAGTGCCAGATCCCTCTTAGGGGATACACACATTAACTGCAGTGCCAGATCCCTCTTAGGGGACACACACATTAACTGCAGTGCCAGATCCCTCTTAGGGGATACACACATTAACTGCAGTGCCAGATCTCTCTGAGGGGATACACACATTAACTGCAGTGCCAGATCTCTCTTAGGGGATACACACATTAACTGCAGTGCCAGATCTCTCTTAGGGGATACACACATTAACTGCAGTGCCAGATCTCTCTTAGGGGATACACACATTAACTGCAGTGCCAGATCTCTCTTAGGGGATACACACATTAACTGCAGTGCCAGATCTCTCTTAGGGGACACACACATTAACTGCAGTGCCAGATCTCTCTTAGGGGATACACACATTAACTGCAGTGCCAGATCTCTCTTAGGGGATACACACATTAACTGCAGTGCCACAGGGGGCAGTGTGGCAGCAGTGAGTTTAGCATGAGTTAAGGGTTCCATACATAGTACCTGTACTCTGGACCACAGGGGGCAGTACTGAGTTCAGCAAGAGCACAGGGGAATTGTAACGAATTGGTACCACTCTAGCAGACGCTAAATTCCAGCACGCTAAATTTATGACACGTCCGACACCGTTCTGGGTTCAACAAGTCTATCGGGGAGATTAAGGAGGGACACTCTATACAGGACTAACACTCAAACAGACACCAGCCCTAAGACTTATGGGCCTGTTAAGATTGTACACACACAGGGCATTCATTATACAGACACGCAGACTGACACGGAGATAGGCCGTTACTCCCCCCGAGTTTGAAAGGCAAAGCTTTGTTCAACACAGTCAAACGCTCTGCGTTAAATCTCGCTGCTCCGACAGGACATTTTACCAACGGCTAACGGTACGCTTGTTGCCTGCTGGCGCTCGTATAAACTCCGTTACTGTTGAACTAAAGCTCAGTGTTTCGCTATGAAGGGTCTGTAGAGGTGCTGTTCAGAAAATAAGTAACGTTAGCGTGAGCTACTGTA
>NC_083766.1:58074872-58109872 GCF_963514075.1 Conger conger
TTTTGTTTTTATGAAACATAACAACATACACAAATGCTGACAGACTCTCCTCGTATAGTCTAGCTCCTGAACAGAGAGAGTTCCTGGAAGGAAACTGCAACATTTAAGTTCTGTAGATTACACCAATACAAACACACACACACACACACACACACGCACACAAGCACACACATGCACACACACGCACACACACATCACACACACACACACATGCACACAAGCACACACAAGCACACACATGCACACGCACACACATGCACACACACACACACGCACACACACGCGCGCACGCGCACGCGCACGCGCACAAGCACACACACACACACACACACACACACACACACGCTGGACCCAAGCCGACAAATAGGGGCATCCTCCCCCCCCCCCCGCCCAGCCTCCGGTCCCAGACAGCCCCTGGGTCCAACCCAAACTGTGGGGTGACACACGTCACACAGCGAGCCTGTCGATCCAGGCTGTACTGGATGTGTCAGACCCATCAGTGGTGTGACAGACACGGTTTGGGCACCCCTGTACACCCCCTCTGTATCCCCCCCATCACAGGCACGCCTGACAGCTGCCCACCCCAGCCCCCATCTGATCACGTCTCCCCAGGACAGGACAGACTGTGTCTATCTGTCTGTAGGCGAGTGTATGTGTGTATGTCTCTGTGTATCTGTGTGTGCACGTGTGTTTCTATATGTGTGTGTGCGTGTGTGAGCACTTCTTTGTGTGTGTATATATTTGTGTGTTTGTGCATACCGTCACACGTGCGCGCACACACACACACACACACACACATACACACATACACACACACACACACACACACACACACACACACACACACACACATACACACATACACACACACACACACACACACAGTTGGGTGACATCCACATCATTAGTATTGCTGCAAGATAAGTTTCCCTGGTCGGGACAATAAAGAAAAGAACTGAACTTTCCTCATCTCTGCAGAATCACCCCTCCCCTCTGGAGCTTCTACTGCCAGCAGATAGATCACGCACTCTTTCATCATATTAAAGTCCGCTAAGAATCTCCTTTATTGTTTCCCTTTATTATTAAACAATTTAATCGGAAACAATCATAATTGTACAGTGTATGATAAAAGTTATTATAACTCCAGTGATTATATTACTCGTAATTTCAACACGACTGTGTCTGAGGGCATCCTGTTACTTACTGAGGCACCAGGGAATTGCGGGAAATGGAAGATTTACTCATCAACTCTGGATAATTATTTGCACTCCGCCCGCCCCTTGCAGTCTTACACTTTCTTAGAGTTTCTTTAAGTTTCTTTCAGAAAGAAGAGTCTTTTTAACCATCGCTGGTGAATAACCCAGGTCTACATGGTGTGTGTAATGCTAGCAGGGTGAAAATGCTAACTGTGACGTAACCAGGAGGGGGGACCATGGACCATGTCTATATCAGAGAGACACTGGCCAGGCCCTGGGGGCTGCAGAAACAAGAAGAGAAAGACTAGCTCCTCAGGGAGAGGGGGAATACACCGGAGAGAGAGAGAGAGAAAGGGAGTGTAGACGAGTTTTAGTTTTCCCTCTCCCTCTCTCCCTCTTTTCATCTCTCTTCTACCCTCCCTCCCTCCCTCTCTTCTCTTTCCCCGGCTTCTCTCTATCCCCCTCTCTCCCTCTTTTCATCTCTCTTTTACCCTCCCTCTCTCCTTCTTTTCATCTCTTTTCTACCCACCCTCCCTCCCTCTCTTCACCTCTCTTTTACTCACCCTCCCACCCACTCTTCTCTCTTTCCCCAGCTCCTCCCTATCTCTCTCTCTCTCCCTTTTTTCATCTCTCTTCTACCTGCCCTCCCTCCCTCTCTTTCCCCTGCTTCTCACTATCCCCCTCTCTCCCTATCTCTCTCTCTCCCTCTATTCATCTCTCTTCCACCCTCCCTCCCTCCATCTCATCTCTCCTCTTTCTGCCTCTCTTCACTCCTTCCCCCACTTCTCCCTCACTGTCCCTCTCTCTCCTCTCTCTCTCTCCCCCTCCCTCTCTCTCCTCTCTCTCTCTCTCCCCCTCCCTCTCTCCCCTCTCTCTCTCTCCCCCTCACTCTCTCTCTCTCTCTCTCTCTCCCTCTCTCTTCTCTCTCCCTCTCCCCCCTCCCTCTCTCCCTCCCTATCTCTCTCCCCCTCCCTCTCCCTCCCTCTCTCTCCTCTCCCTCCCTCTCCCTCCCTCTCTCTCCTCTCCCTCCCTCTCCCTCCCTCTCTCTCCTCTCCCTCCCTCTCTCTCTCTGTCCCAGTTAATCAGTGAGTGAGGGCTCACACTCAGCAGAGCCAGCAGGCCTGGGACATGTCGTCTCTAACCGCATCCCACAGGGGGGAGGGGGGGCGGGGGTCTGTGATGACAAATGAGGCTCTCTCTTCCCATCCCACCCCTCTCAGGAACAGGAGGGACAAATTCGGCAAGTTCCCAAAAAAAAACCCAAAAAGACTCCCTGTACAGGAAAATCACAGAAGGAGCTATTGTAGAAACGTGCATGAGCTAAGGTTCAGTAATGAGCAAATCTACAGTTCTAATGAAAAACATTAAAATGGAATATGAGAAGTCTAATAAATCCCACTTTGAGAGGAAATTCACTAATTTCCTAACCAAAATAGAGCAATGAATGCATAATATAATCTGTACAGTTCATTACACACAGCTCAGAGGACAGTAGTGCTTACACGGAGTTACTGCACGGAAAGACCTGTGCTAATCTATCTAATGTAATTTCATTATTTGGGGGTTAAAAATCTTACGAGTGATTGGTGGTTTGTACTTGGGAAACACATCTACTCAAAATCTACCCTGCTTACCTATACTTCTATTATTTTACCATTATGACTAGAGTTAATTAGCTGATGCTTCTATCCAAAGCAACTTGCAGTTGGGAACATAACCCCACATTCTGGGGGAACATAACCCCAGCGCAGCCCCAGTCTGGGGGAAAATAACCCCACATTCTGGGGAACATAACCCCACATTCTGGGGGAACATAACCCCAGCGCAGCCCCAGTCTGGGGGAACATAACCCCAGCGCAGCCCCATTCTGGGGGAACATAACTCCACATTCTGGGGGAACATAACCCCAGCGTAGCCCCAGTCTGGGGGAACATAACCCCAGCGCAGCCCCATTCTGGGGGAACATAACCCCACATTCTGGGGGAACATAACCCCACATTCTGGGGGAACAAAACCCCAGCATAGCCCCATTCTGGGGGAACATAACCACACATTCTGGGGGAACATAACCCAAGCATAGCCCCATTCTGGGGGAAAATAACCCCACATTCTGGGGAACATAGCCCCACATTCTGGGGGAACATAACCCCAGCGCAGCCCCAGTCTGGGGGAACATAACCCCAGCGCAGCCCCATTCTGTGGGAACATAACTCCACATTCTGGGGAAACATAACCCCAGCGTAGCCCCAGTCTGGGGGAACATAACCCCAGCCCAGCCCCATTCTGGGGGAACATAACCCCACATTCAGGGGGAACATAACCCCATATTCTGGGGGAACATAACCCCAGCGCAGCCCCAGTCTGGGGGAACATAACCCCAGCGCAGCCCCAGTCTGGGAGAACATAACCCCAGCGCAGCCCCAGTCTGGGGGAACATAACCCCAGCATAGCCCCATTCAGGGAGAACATAACCCCACATTCTGGGGGAACATAACCCCACATTCTGGGGGAACATAACCCCAGCGTAGCCCCAGTCTGGGGGAACATAGCCCCACATTCTGGGGGGAACATAACCCCAGCGCAGCCCCAGTCTGGGGGAACATAACCCCAGCGTAGCCCCATTCAGGGGGAACATAACATCACATTCTGGGGGAACATAAGTCTGGGGGAGCTCCACTGTAATGAGGGGTGGCTCAGAGCCAGGTCCCTGCGGGGCAGCCAGCTGAGACTCGGGCAGCCTCAGGAGGAAGCAGGAGGAAGCAGGAGGCCGGGTCCTCATTGTGCCACCGTCACATCGCGTTACCGCTGACGACCGCCGCGGGCCTTTTCTTCTGCGGAGCTTTCACAAGCCATTTACCCAGGAAGCGCCTGAGAAATACTGCCACCCACCCGCCCCAGCTCTCCACCACAGGCACACGACTGCTATCAACGCACACTGTCCGAAGGGTTTATCACCAGCAACATCAGCGGCGCATTTTAATGGTCAAATAATAATAGGAGGTGACTATTGCGTTCATTTAGTTTAATCTGAAATGTATGGATGTGTTTAAAATGTGGATTAAAAAAAACTGAACCAACTGTCTAACCTTTTCTTTTGTTTTGTTTTTTGTTCGTTTTTTTTTACCCAGATCAGGGGAAAACAGAGAGGGATACAAACAAATTTGGGCTCACAGTACAGAGGTGGGGGATTAAAACCACCCACCATATGGAGCACTCACACATGGGTTAACAACAGCCTGCCCCCACTTCTCACCAAAAAATCAGAATATTTCATGTCAATGTGACCATTCCCACACAGCTCCCAAGGGATTGTGGGAAGTCTCAAAATACAAAAGACACAAAAAGTTAGTTATTTGAATCTGCAGCACTGCAAGTCCGTTTTAGATTTTCTAACACAGCATCCATTTATGGAGCTGGATATTTACATTACATTGCATTACATTAATGGCATTTGGCTGACACTCTACAGTTGATTAGCAGGAGACAATCTTCCCCTGGAGCAATGCAGGGTTAAGGGCCTTGCTCAAGGGCCCAATGGCTGTGCGGATCCTATTGTGGCTCCATGTGAGAACCACCGGCCTTGCGGGTCCCAGTCGTGTACCTTAACCACTACACTACAGGCCGCCCCTAGTTTGCAACCTCTTAGTCATGAGCCCAGTTCCCTACCCACTACCCTACACAGGAACCCACGCCCTCTCGCTAAAACACACACCACAACATCACACACACAGGGCCACAGCAAGCAAGAAAAGGGGCTCCCCCGTCCCTCAGCTTTGTCGAAAGCGGGACCCTGTTTCTGGGCACAAGGCACACACAGCTGACTCGCTCTTTCACTGGGGGCTCGGGGGTTCACCCCCCTGTTTAATGCAGTCAGATTTACAGCTCTGACTCAGTAAATGAGGCTCTTTCATAGGACAATCAGAGCAGAGACAAAGGTGTCACCGCAGTGCCTATTTCAAAATAAAAGCACACCAGACACTATTCTGTGCCGCTTTGCTACTGCTGTGAATTTTTTAAAAATACAGATTTATAACTATTTTTATTCATAAATATGTTTTATAAGCATTTTCAAATAGATTATACTCTTTAGTAGTTAACTATTGAAAAAAAAATTTTCCCCATAAAAGAC
Organism: Conger conger; assembly: GCF_963514075.1. Classification (NCBI taxonomy): domain Eukaryota; kingdom Metazoa; phylum Chordata; class Actinopteri; order Anguilliformes; family Congridae; genus Conger; species Conger conger. The sequence goes on from NC_083766.1 coordinate 58,080,198, forward strand.
CTGAAAATGATGGCCGAATATTTTACTATCAAGAAATATTAACAAAACTATAAAAATGTAATCCATACACCAAACTGATCCTCTTCGCATGTGGCTTCTCATAAGAAATTAAATCATTGTAAACAGCTGTCTATACGCTTTTAGTGACTGCTATATACACTATTGATTGTATTACGATTGTATTGCACACAATGCAATGCATTTTCAGTTGAATTGGTTATAGAGTTTAAATGCATTGCGTGTTGTGCCAGGAAATCAAATCTCACACTACTCTCGGCTTAAAAATCCTAACCAGCAACTCATTTCACAGCCAGGGTTATACAATGCTGGCTTGTAAAATTAAAAATGATTACAATTTATTTTTTATTTTTTTTGGAAACAAAGATCTCGTCCTTTTTTTTTTTACTCTAATAATGAAATAAAAAATATTTCTTTTACATGAGGACTGGAAGAAGTTCCAGCCAATATAACTTCTTTCCTCTTTCACAACACAAATACACACACACACACACAGACACACAGACACACACACGAACACACACACAGACACACACATGCAAGTGTGCAGACACAGGCATACACTCACATACATGCGTGGACACACACACACACACACACACACACACACACACACACACACACTGACACAAAAACACACCCCTGACACAGTCCACTGGCCTGTGAATAAGAACTAATGTCTTTTTAAAGACCTCGGAAGGAGGTTTGTACAGATTTGTCTGAACTGAACTTTTCCCATTTTAATTCCCGTTTGAGCTTTCACTTTGGGGCACATCCCCGGTTGCAAAATAAAAATAGTTTTCTTTTTTTCTAGAAAAAAGTTTATTTACTTAACAATTAAAAGAACATTAGCAGCGAATAAAAAGCCCCTTCTCTAAAGTGGTACCGTTTCTATCAAGTGCGCATGTGCAAAATACATTTCGGGCATAAGATCTATCTTCACATTTCCAGGCCAATACTTTTTCCACAATTACATCCTCAATTACCCTTTTATTACGAATATAGTGTTATAACAACAAACAAAAAAAACATTAATTAAAAATCATTTCCATTTTATTGTATCCTTGTATGTATGATAATGTCGGTTTTTCCATTTATATAACTGCTGAACGAAGGGTACTATTTATTTCTATTCGAAATCAATAGGCTGTTAATGTTGGCTACTGGCCCGCGATTACGCATTAGTTGAAAACACGTTCTAATATATTAACATCATTATCAACTTTATGAATTCCCGATGTCCGCTTACAGCCATTTTTATGCAACCTATAAACGATGAAAAAAACAGACATATAAATCTGAATACGGAAGAAAGTAACACGAAGATGTTTATTCTAACTATAACAAAATTACGCGACAGGTATGATCAAGCGAGGGAAACCGTTTTTTTTTCTCTTCTAAGTGTGAACCAGAAAGAACCGACAGCGGGTCAAATATATTCCAAACCGACGCTAAATAAAAATGAATAATAAAAATACAGCCAGAAGCAGAATTGAAAACTTCTGCTCCCTCGTTAACGCGTTTCCGCTACTAGGTAGCCGCCGGCTACCTTTGGATGTAATTATGTAGCCAACAAAACGCACGGACGAATCCTCCGTTCGATAACAGGCAGTGACGAGTCCGGCTGTGATTGGACCTCCCCGACTCTCGTCCTCCTTATAATAATTATATGTGACGCGTGTCTGGGCTTAAACCCAACAGCCAGTGGAGCCGTCACCACGGACGCGCACACAGCCGCCGTGCACTTGCATAGCATTCAGACTACAAATGATCCACTCCACGCAGTGATCCCAACAGGAATACAAACCAAGGAGCTACTTTAACTGTCAAAGTTCGCGCAGGTGCACCTGCAATGCAATGCGCGCTTCTAAAGTTTAGCCTATACAAGCAAATCCAAGCAAACGGAAATATCTAAGTTCCAGAAACTATTGGTTAACACAGGGGAACCTAAATGCGACGGTACCCTGAGACCATTTAAAAGGCCTGCCGTTCTTAAATACATTTTTTACAGTTTAAAATAGCATTATTTATTCTCTAAAATTGGCTCCCGTACAGTCGGTCGCGTTGGATCCCTCGGCTTACTGCGAGACTCCGGTATACAACCCGGATCTCTGTCCGAATATGTTAGCAGCTCAGGCGAAGTTAGTGTACCACCTGAACAAATACTACAGCGAGAAATGCCTGTCTCGGAAAGCGGCGGTCTCCAAGACCGTCAGAGAGGTGTGCAAGGTGGTGTCCGACGTCCTGAAGGAGGTGGAGGCGCAGGAGCCCCGCTTCATCAGCTCCCTCAACGAGATGGAGAACCGCTACGAGGGTCTGGAGGTGATTTCGCCCACCGAGTTCGAGGTGGTCCTCTACCTGAACCAGATGGGGGTTTTCAACTTCGTGGATGACGGCTCGCTGCCGGGCTGTGCCGTGCTGAAGCTCAGCGACGGCCGCAAGAGGAGCATGTCCCTCTGGGTGGAGTTCATCACCGCGTCGGGGTACCTTTCGGCCCGGAAGATCCGCTCCAGGTTTCAGACGCTGGTTGCGCAGGCGGTGGATAAGTGCAGCTACAGGGACGTGGTGAAAATGGTTGCGGAGAGCAGCGAGGTGAAGCTGCGCATCAGGGACCGGTACGTGGTCCAGATTACCCCGGCGTTCAAGTGCACGGGGATATGGCCAAGGAGCGCGGCGCACTGGCCTATGCCCCACGTTCCCTGGCCCGGACCCAACAGGGCGGCGGAGGTGAAAGCCGAGGGTTTTAACCTCTTATCCAAGGAATGCTACTCGCTGAACGGGAAGCAGAGCTCGGCGGAGAGCGACGCCTGGGTGTTACAGTTCGCAGATGCCGAGAATCGGCTAATCCTGGGCGGCTGCCGGAAGAAATGTCTGTCCCTTCTCAAGGCACTGAGGGACCGTCACCTCGAACTGCCCGGGCAGCCGCTCAACAACTACCACATGAAAACTTTGGTCTCGTACGAATGCGAGAAACATCCCCGGGAGTGTGACTGGGACGAGAGCTGTCTGGGGGACCGCCTGAATGGGATATTGCTACAGCTTATTTCGTGTTTGCAGTGCAGAAGGTGCCCGCACTATTTTCTGCCTAATTTAGATCTGTTCCAGGGAAAACCAAACTCGGCGCTGGAGAACGCCGCCAAACAGACTTGGCGATTGGCGAGAGAAATTCTAACAAACCCCAAAAGCTTGGAAAAGCTATGAGGTAAAATGATTACAGTACATTTCTAATGCAAGAGAAACCTAACGGCCTTTTGGAGGCTGAGATGAATACTATTTTACATTTGTTTTCAACCATGTCCTCATCGCTCCATAAAGAACGGGATTAGTGAACTGCGTGATGAGTTATGTTAAGATTTCATCGTTTCAATGACAGTACTTCCTCAACGTGGATATCGAGCTTGTTGTAATTGTTTTGTGTCTCAACGCCCTGTATAACCTCGTTTCCTTAGTAACTCCTGCTGTTAAAGGTTCAGAGAGAGCCAAACCCGATGTTTACATGGTGCACACAACTTCATTACGGCAACAAGTTGTCAGAAATGGTAAATGTTTTAATGACCACAAAATTTAAACCATTTTAAGGACTATTCCAGGAGTGTTATGGTATGTCAGTCAATCGATTTAAACTAAACTACCGTGATGTTTGTCATTGTAAAGTGTGCGTCACAGCCAATTAGCAGTTAACGTGCTGATGGTAATGTTAGATTTTTTTTTTTAAACATTCTATAAATATACTTGAATTCGTACGTAATCGTTCGAACATTAGTTTGTTTGATTCTTTAAATTCGCTTGGATGTCCAAGCAAAAGATGCTCTGGAAAAAAAAATTGCACTTGAAATAGCCTACACTGGACCAGGACCTATATAATTTGAGGTTTGATTGTTTTCATTAATGTAACCGAATTCGTAGTCAATAAACATCTGTGTGAACATTGAGTAATCGTTCATAGTGATTGTTATGTCCACTGAGGTATAGCCTGTAGGCCTACTCAAAGCACAAACAAATCAAATACTTTAAAGTGAAATAAATGTACTTCAACTTAATGACAAAAATAACCATATGCATACAATTTCGATGCAATGCATACAACGAATTCTAAATGCCAACATAAGGCCTTGGTTATTATATATTTTCTCACGTTAATCTATCTAAATTTAATCTACATTTAAATCAAGAGTGTGTCCAATCAAACTGTTGTCCGAAAGAAAATGTGTTAAATATGAAGGAACAACTGTTGTTCAGGAATTGTTCAGGCAGAATCGCTAAATAATGTAGATAATAATGTTATTAAAATAACATTAGCAGCTAATGTTATTTTGGAAAAGCAAAATCATGTGGGCCTCAAATAAAGATATACTCAAAACACTTAAAAGCAGAAGAATGTATTTTTAAAATGAAAAAGAACAATTGTATATCCTCTACAATAAACATACAGCGAGCTAAATGTTATATCTTTATAATGCATAACATTAAGTTACACAACGTCATGCAGCGTTCTGCCCATAATAAAATAATAGGGGAGTCAGTCGTATATTAGACCCCCGTTATGAGATTTCCGTCATATACTCCAGACAGTCAATGAAGATAATATTCACACAGTAACATGTTCTGTGTTAATTAAACCCTAACTTATATACTTTAAAGCAGAAAAATAAAATTATACTTGGGAAAATGGAACTGATATAAAATGTAGCTATATTTTTCTATGAAAATCAAACTTACTTTGGCGTCAGTTTTTTTGAACGCGGGATCGTCTTCGTCCACTTCGAAATAGATCTCAGTGGTGGTGATGGACAGCGTCCCACGAGCCACGACGACGGGGGCCACGAGCTGAGCAGGGGTGCTCAAAACCACCGGGCCTGAAAAGTAAAAAAAAACCGGGTACGAAATTAAGCCAGAGAATAAATTACTGAACTTTCGTTACGTTTAAAAACGAAATGGGCCACACGCGAGCTTGTGATTGGTTCAAAGACACATTTAAAACGACAAGAAGACTGAAACAGAGTAGAAGGAGATGACCACGACGCGTACTACTTGTAGGCGATTGCTTTTAAACTGAAGATGTACATTAAATTAGGGTCAAGGAAAAATAACCACTTTGCAAAATTCACAAATAGCAATAGATGAGGAAATGTTGTATTTATGGTGAAGAAATACATTTGTATATTATAGGCCTACTTTACTGTAGTTACGGATTTTCAATGACTAATTTTAGCTTGCACGAACACAATACAGTACAACTACAAATTCCAACCCAGCACCTATAGTATAGACATACAAATGTATATGATAATAAACGTTATTTCGGTGCGTAGTCTTACTTTACACATACAATCGAATTACATTGAAATATTCAAGTTTAAAGTATATTGTCAAGAAAAACACGAATACAATATTTGAGTATTGTATTTTTACACAGCATTAATGGCTTCATATTCTTTCACCAAACCTAATCATTTAAACAGAAGCTTTAAAATAATTAGCCTAGGCCCTCTTTTTCTTACAAAATAATTCTGCATTTTGACAGCTATTTTTTTATAATTATAATTTTACACATTTAATTTTAATTTAATTTAAAAGCCTTTAATTTCATACCGGCGTGACCGATGTATAAAACAACAATCGTATAGGCTCGGCACACTTAATTTATACAAAAGATATCATCAAATCAGAAAGCATGCATGATAGTTTCAGCAGGGTTATGTCAAAACCCACGGGCCCAGTCCGGCACAGGTCACTTTCGCTGACATCAGATAATATGATCAATTGAATAACGTCGTATTTGATACATTAATTCATAAATCTGATCTCATATCAGACCATCCAAACGAATACCCTAGCTGTACGGAAAAGCGTGCCGATATGTTTCCACCTAAATTCATTTTCTAATATTCATGAAAAAGAAGGGATTTTGTTGTTATAATAAAATCGCAGTTCTATTCTCATTCTAAAATCGCTTTTTTAGTCATTATATTCTTATTTTTGACAGTGTCATGTCCATGGTTTTGGTAGGCACAGTGCTGAAGATAATCATTTTAAAACTAAAGAGACAGTCGCTCTTGCTGCGTTAAAATTAGGCTTCAGTTCACCCGTCAGAATGATCAAGAGGAGATTTTGTCTGAGTGGAACGGAAACGGAAACACGAGTGCCCTTCAATTAAATATAAATCTCATCTGACGGGGCTTGGCTCACGCCCAGGAGCACCTCTGTGATCATTCACGCGTCTTACTTAACCTGACGTGCATCAGGGAGAACAAATGTGCAGACTACAGCGTCCGTGGAGCGATCGCCAAAAACCTGTCAAATTAATTCCCGTTCAATAAAATTAGGTTTCGAACGGTATCATCTGGTTTGTACTGAAATACGGAAGGGAGATCTACATTTAATTTGCAAAATGTCTGTGCGTAGCTACAAATGTAAGAATTATGTTTCAAAACTAATTCCACCTATAGTACGCCTATTAGGCTACATGTATTCTCCTATACCGTCTGAAACCGCGATCAAATAAACGTACAGATTTTAAAGACAATTGCGGTCATGACAAATATATGAGTGAGACCTTAAATTGCAGATAACTAGTTTGATCTTTGATCCCATGTATACGCGCAGTTGTTAGGGGAAGCAGCATTTTAAAACGTAGGATACAGACAACAATAATCTACACGCAAGGGACATGGACGGATTCAAAACAGGTACAATATTCATAACGCAGCTGAAGGGAGTGGCCGGCTGCGATTGCGTCACTATTTTCGGGGTATCCCCAAGGGCACTGTGGGAAATACTGAAGCATAGTGCTCCATCATAATCACACTCACGTGGCCAAGCCAGGAAAAACAATGAAAAGGTTTTTATTTTTCTTGCAAGTTTAATTTGATCGCACAGATGAAATATTCTGGCAACAAATAAAAATAACATTACAGTGCATCATCCCCAAGTCAAATATGATGGATGAGAATATGATTAATGCTATGTTTTTGTAATATTACCGCAAAACGTGCTTTCATATACTTTCCCAGAAACTCCTGAACACAACATTTGGTCAGGGGTCTCTCTCTCTCTCTCTTTCTCTTTCTCTCTTCTCTCTCTCTCTCTCTCTCTCTCTCTCTCTCTCTCTCTCTCTCTCTCACCCTTCAACTGCTTGTATCCATCTAGCCATCCTTTGGCTGTGACTTCGCTCTCACTCTCTCTCTCTCTCTCTCTCTCTCTCTCTCTCTCATTTAGAATAGTGTAGGGAAAGTGTGTGTAGTCTGTTCTCAGCGACTTAAAGTGAATTCGACTGTAATCTTTAAATGGGTCTTTCCGGCTATATAGGCCCTCTGGTGTCTGCGGATGCAAAGTGCCGATGAGGACAGATCCCCTGGCGGTGAAGGAGTGGAACTGCATCATTATCAGTTTGCTTTTCTGAACTAGTATACGTTTGTCATATAATATATCGCAAAAAAAACAACCTCTGTCGGCAATGAGTCGCTGCTCAGACCACTGTGTGTAACACCGAAACAAGGTGTGAAAATTAATCTTAGATAACGAGCAAGAGAATATTAATAATCTCTTCACGGAAGCTTTGCTAGGAGCTTGGGCACCAGTCATTGTAATTGGCATACCAGCAAAACTATATACGTGCGTATCTGCGAAATTAGCTTTTCCAGACTCAATGTCTCCTGTCATAGAAGCCTCTCCCAAGAATAACTTGAGATGCCACTTGCATAATGGCTTTTCCGAATGCATTAACACTTCTTAAATTACATTAACAGCCTACCAAGGGCTGACATTGGAGACATTGGATTGGACTGGCTGATTAGCCATGGCCTCAAAAAAGGGCATTTCTTTGAAAAAACAAAGGTACTTATACCCCAGTCCTGATGGACTCTGGCCCTTTAAAGTGTGACATCACAAATGTGTGATTAGAATGTCCTTAACTGAAAATCTAATGCTGATGTCACCATAACTACTGGGAACCAAAAGGAATGGAGTTCCATAACGCTGAGGGAGAAATGTCAAAGCATCTGAAAACATACGGACAGTGATCAGCACATAATTCCAAGGCAGTGGTTTCAATTACACTGGATTTACAATTTGTAGTCAATCACACTGAGAAGCCAAACGAATATCGGCTTTTGAGATTAATTCTGTCATTCCATAATACAGTTTACTTACTTGAGGGAGTTTGAACAGATCAATAAAACAGGATTATCTTTAATCTGGAGTAAACCATTAGTTGATCACAGGCTAGGGCGCTAGTTTGGCACACTGGAAATCAGTGAGTTTATAAAATGATTCTCAAACTCATCTAAAATATGCTCTTTAGGACACTGATTGAATTAAAGTTAGTTTTTGCCACACGTTCTCCGTGTTTGGCCGAATGATTGATCCTCATCCAGGTGTTAGTTTTATTACAGAAGGAATAATAAAGTCCAAAACTTGCCTCTGGAGATAAATATTCGCGGAAGGAAACGTGCTGAAAATTAAAGTAAAACCGTGGTTAATGAGCGTGTAACCAGGGAAGCACAACAGAGGCACCCCCCCCTGGAGATCAGGAGCGCTGCAGGTACAGAAACACAGCACACACACACAGCACAGCCTTCTCCAGGCCTCCAGTGACTCACACACACGAGACCCTGGAGCACCGTGCGCTGAGCGCCGACGTCCACTGAACACTCAGTGAGCCGAAAAACCAGAGGAAACTGGAATGTTGAGTCTATTTTTACTGTCAAATGTGTGTAACATCACTTTATTATTATTATTATACTTTAATGTAATAACGCTTATTTTTGTTTTACTTTTTTACGGTATGTACTGCGCACACTAAAGTCTGGGTTTGTAATGTGGATGTGGTTTGTTTGGGTGCGTCTCTTGGCATGGCTTTTCAAACATCTGTGGCTTACAATGTTTTTGTAAATGGCCGTGGTTTTGGAGGTGTGGGCGTGGTCTGTGTGGCGTGGGCGTGGTCTGTGAGGCGTGGGCGTGGTCTGTGAGGTGTGGGCGTGATCTGTGAGGTGTGGGCGTGATCTGTGAGGCGTGGGCGTGATCTGTGAGGTGTGGGCGTGATCTGTGAGGTGTGGGCGTGATCTGTGAGGTGTGGGCGTGATCTGTGAGGTGTGGGCGTGATCTGTGAGGCGTGGGCGTGGTCTGTGAGGCGTGGGCGTGGTCTGTGAGGCGTGGGCGTGGCCGGGGCCCAGGCGCGCGCGGGGATTGGCCGGTCGGCTCACCTGCCAGGTTGTCGATCTCCTTCTCCTGCAGCAGGCTGACCGCGTCATCATCCCCCTCCAGCATCAGCTCCGTCTCCGGGCTCTGATTGGCCACGGCCTGGCTGCGGAACGTCTTCTTCGGCTGCGCCCCCTCCTCCTCCTCCTCAGTGCCTGCGCCCAGGTCACAGGGGGACACGGCCGGTCAGACCCTCACACCAACACACTCAAACATCCATCCATGCTTAAACAAATACATAATATACGTATTTGCGACGTACAGTTGATTAGACTAAACAGGAGACAATCTTCCCCTGGAGCAATGCAGGGTTAAGGGCCTTGCTCAAGGGCCCAACGGCTGTTGTGCGGATCTTATTGTGGCTACACCGGGATTAGAACCACTGACCTTGCGGGTCCCAGTCATTTACCTGAACCACTACACTACAGGCCGCCCCAGCCTGTACATTCATCCATGTTTAAATAAATACATAATATACAACATACATAAACCTCATATGTTGTAAATCATTTTTTAGGAACCGGTGAACATTGCGGTTTCTCATTGGGGGTTTTGAACCACCTTCATCACATGCTGAGTTATGAGCCAATGGCAGCGCAGAATGCTCACCGTACTCCTCCAGGGTTTTGAGGGAGATGTCCAGGTGGGTGGAGCCGAAGGCGTTGCGCACGAACCTCCGCCTCCGTCGCAGGTCGTCCTCCCAGTAGTCCAGGCGCCAGAAGTCATGTAGCTGGCTGTGGGGGGGGGGGGGTCAGAGGTCACGGAGAACCAATTCCGATTCAAGGCCCTAGTGTTGGCATTTCAGGCTGCTAAGTGGACTGCCCCACCTTACAAACAATCCTTGATCACTCCCTACTCCCCAGCTAGACCACTCCGGTCTGCCAGCTCTGGTCGCCTTATGGTTCCCTCTCTACGTGCACCTGGCGGTCGAGCTGCACGTTCACGCCTGTTTTCCGTTCTGGTTCCTCAGTGGTGGAATGCCTACCACTGTCAGGACAGCAGAATCCCTCCCGCTATTTTGACGCAGACTAAAAACACACCTTTTCAAACTCTACCTTAGGCCTCCCTCCTGATTTCCCCCGCCCCCCTTTGTGATATCCCTATCCTCCTTGTCTAACCCCCCAAACAAAACCACAAAAAAAACCCAATTTGCACTTATGATGACTATATGTTTAGAACAGCATTTCACGTGTATTTTCCTAGTTATGGATGTGATGCTTTGACTTGTGGAAGAACCTATGCACTTGTAAGTCGCTTTGGATTAAAAGCGTCTGCCAAATGACTAAAATGAAATGAATCAGAGTCACTGAACATCATGTGACCCGTCCGTCATCCTTACTGAGGTCCTTACTAAAACTATGTAGCACAAGGGGTGTCTCGGTGGCACAGCCTGTAGAGCACTGACCACATGCTCATTGTGAGCCGCGACGTCGGCGGTTCGAATCCGACCGTCCGACATTTGTCGCGTGTCTTCCCCTCTCTCTCGCTCCCATTCTTCTGTCTCTCTATACTATATACTGTCCAATCAAGCTGAAAAAGGCCTAAAAAATATCTAAAAAAAAAAAAAAGACTATGTAGCACAGGCAAAGCTAATAACACAGCCACTGATTGGTGCAAAACAAATAATATGACTTATTATTGGTCAGGTTATTGTTTTTTTCTTGTTCAAAAGGGTTTTCCATATGCGAACGGCCTTAGTAAATCAGACCCTAAGTGTGTATATTTGTCAGTTATGTTTTGTTTATTTGACTATTTAAGAACAAGGTAGGTGGCGTACACGTACAATACAGTGTGAAATGCAAACATAGACAAACATAAAAAATACAGAGTTGTAGCTGTATTGCCATTGTAACAATACTGTATAATCGAATCAATAACATACATTTTATATCTTTGCAAATGTATACATATATTCAGTTCACACATTTGAGGAAATGAGTTCAAAGAGAAAGCATTCAGAGTGTAATGACACAACGACGGCGGGTATTTTCCGCTGGGTTTGCCGGGAAGGGCAGAGTCTGCTGGGGGACAAAGGGCACTGTGTGTTCTGGGCAGGAAGAGGGGCTGAGAGACGGAGAGGCGCTCTTTCACAGAGAAGCGCTAACCGGAGCCGTGGGCCGGAGCGCGCAGCTGCAGGGTTAACGTTAGCGCCCCTCTCACCTCCCCCCATAACTCACGAGAGGGAGAGGGAGAGGGAGAAGGAGAGGGAGAGGGAGAGGGAGAGGGAGTTCAGATTCACGCCGTCCGAGCGCGAGTGCTTGTTTAACACGAGGCCGTTCTGCCCACTTCAGACAGGAACGAGGCTCTCACTTTCGAGAGGGCCGCCACTAACCCTAACCCTGCTCTCGACTCATTCTCTCAAATACCCTCTCTCTTCAGCCTTCTGCCATTCCAGTCTCTCTACGTCTAAACTCTTTCTCTTTCTCTCTCTCTCACCCCCCTCTCTCGCCAACGGTCAATCATTTTCAACTGTCAACTCTCCCACTCTTTCTTTCTCCCCCTCCCTCTTTTTCCTTCTCTCTCTCCCTCTCTCTCTCTCTTCCTCTCCAACTGTCAATCATTCTCAATGGTCAACTCTCTCTCTCCCTTTCTCTCCTATCTCTCCTTCTCTCTCTCTCCCCCTCTCTTATCCATCACTCTCTCATCACACATTCTCTATTCCTGTCAACCTCTCTCTCTCTAACTCCTTCTTTTATCTCCTCCACCTCACTTTCATCATCTCTCTCTCTCTCTCTCTCTCTCTCCGTCACTCGTTCCACTAGCTAACACGGTACAACATCATTCAGAGCTCAATCAGCCCTTTACAGTGCACATACGGCCCTTACTGGACTCATATGAACTCTGTCAGTGTCGAATTAACACGGGGCGCAGTGTTAACTTCCCGTACACAGTCCCTCTCATTATTCCAGCGTTTATTATCAGAGATGAAATGTGAAAATGTGACGAATTATGCAGCCGGAGGGCGAAACCCACATCCAGCGCGACCCCTGACCCCTCCGCCTCTCTCGCAGCGTTTCCAGGCAACAATCGCGCATTGAGCGCCGCACGCACCGGAGGCCCGGCCGCACGCGAGGTCGCCGTGGTTACGGGACCGGGGCCGGCCCATTGGGCGATTAACGTCGGGGGCCGCGGAGACAGAGAGACTCACACGAGGGGCCCATCAATCCCAGAGTTCCCCGGGCCTGGAGACACGCTTCCGCAAACGCGGAGCGGACAGGGGGAAGTACTTTCACTTCTATCTCTCAATAGTCATCGTGCATTGTGTGACGGATGTAGGCAAAATAAACATAACGGTTTGTTAATATGCTCCACGGTCAGAGGCACAATGTCGTCATTTTATTAGGCAAGATAAAAAATTGATGAAAGATTGAACTGAACTGAAACAAATAGAGAGGGAACGCATTCACTAAGGATGAGGATCGGATGCAGATGAAACGGAGCGAGTCGAGGTTTTATGCAGTTTTTTCACTGCGAAACTATACTTACAGAGAAAACTATATTCATTTATTTATTTACTATATTTAGCCAACAGTTTTGCCACCCCTATTGCGTCTTTCCTTCATCCGCCACTGACCCAGCAGAGAGACTCCTATTGAAACTGCAGTTATTAGTATAGTTTTGGAGGTAGCGAGAGTGTGACCTCAACGCAAGACTAAACCACAGAGGAAGAGCTGGTCTCACTACTCTCACTCCGCCAGCCCCTATGTGTGACATCAGGAGGGCGAGCACCAATGGGAGCACTCATATCAGCTCACAACCAATCGGAACAGAGGTCTCAGCTCACAGCCAATGGGAAATCAGAAAACAGATCACATCCAATGAGAAAACATCAGATCACAACAGGAATGCCCAGTATCAGATCACATCCAAAATGGGAAACCGCTATCAGACCACAACAGCCCACATCACACACACGTAAACAGCCTCCATTTTGTCCCGACAGAGTAGAGACCCATTACCCCCGTGCCAGGCCACACAAGGGGGTAATAGCACACAGGGAGAAGTGAACAAGACCCCACTGTGTCCCTGTAAACGGCTCCATTAGAGGGGTAATTATGACGAATGGCGGTAATTAGCGGGAGGGCCGTTCTGTAGGGGTGGAGGGGCTGGTGATCATCAACGACACACCGCCTCTCTGATGTCCACTCCCGCCTGGCACATTACCCCCCCCCACCCTGTTACCATGACAACATGCATTTCCCTCTCAATTTCGCCTAACACACAGCCGCTCCAGATCAAATGCACTTCTGGTCTATGTCCACTAGCCGGCCCTTAGCCTTCATCTCCACAGGCCGGGCGTTTGCAGGAAACTCATAACGGGAGTTTAGAACGTCGAGCTCTTAAAACCTCCCGCTTCCAGTTCCTCTCTCTGCCCCGCCAGCCTCTTTCAATGACAGTTTCTGGTCGCACTTTGTTTGACATTTTGCTCGTAACACGTTCGTGACATTGTCATAAGCACTTCTCAAGGCTTCGTGACGAGTGTAATTAAATGTCAAAAACAATCGTATGAGTGAAGTCAGCCAGATATTTTCTTGAAGCAGTTCTGGCTAGGTACTCCGCCCATGGCTGAAGATGAACCAACAAAGCCTTATGCCACAAATACGATTAACCTTTAATTAATTCATACATAAAATTTCCATTTTAACAACATAAATATACAGATAATTAAATAAACTGACAACAAATAGGTTACATGTTATTTAGCGACAATAGTCATCTTGCATTTGATTCCGACTTGACTATTAAAGGGGAGATTCCTGTGGGTTTCTTCCCACAAGACTGATGGCTAATCAGCAAGCGACTACACTACCCAGAATTCAACACAGAGCCTTATCATCTTCCATCACCAAAGAAAACATGACTTTGTACTGCCTACATTAGATGTTTAATTTATATGTGGAACTATACTTCATGCACAAAAGGGCATACAGTTAAACTGAAGGAAGGAGATCTAGTCATATGCCAAGGAAAGACACACTCTGAATCCCATCTATATTTAAAAAGTGAATGCTTTTGTGTTTAGAAGCTCCAGTGAATCTTTCAGGAAGTGAATGGATCCTTGGTCTTGAACCACTGGCAGAGGTCAGAGGTCAGAGGTCGTGGGTGAAAGGGCTGTGAAAGCTGGACACTCAATTTACAACTCTATTCAGCTATGAAGAGCTACAATCGACAGGCAACATCTCTTTGGTGAAAGCAGTCAGAATATTCCCCCTCAGAGGTGAGACATTTACAGTTAACCCCAAACAGGAAATACAGCGATGAGCCTTTCTCTGACAAGGAACACAGGCGTCATTGTTGAACTTTCCGCCCAGAGATGGGAGAGGTAGGCCTAGATTTATCAGGAGATAAACATGGTGGTGGTTTTTCTGCCTGTGAGGTTTACTCTGGTCTGGGCTTTCTCAGGATAAAACTGACAGCCCAGTAAAGATGTCAGAGACCTGAATTATTTCCAGAAGCTACTACTCGGAGGTGCGTGTAGAAACTTGTCCAAACAGTGTTTCTTGAATCTGCCACTGGAACGTCCAGCTTGTTTAATGTAAGGAGTGAAAATGTCACTTTTCACTAGCGTTTGACCAATCATTTTCTGGAATGTTATCAGCCTATCAGCATAACCCAACTTTAAAGCAGAACCAATCAGGTGTTGATGTTGTGTATCCACCTTTATGATATCTTCAGTATGTGTGTGTGTGGTTTATTGCGTTGTGTGTGTGTGAGGTTTATTGCATTGGGCGTGTGAGTGTGTGTGAGTGTGTGTGTGTGAGAGTGTACCCCAGACCTCACCTTTGAGAGAGGGTGCCCCAGGCTCCGTGCTTATTGGTCAGGATGTTGAGGATCTTCTGCTTCAGCTGGTTGGCGGTCACATGGTCTCGGTGCTTGGCGGCACTGATCAGGTGGTCACACATCTTCTCCTCCTCCTTCCTGTCCGCCGCGTACTGCGCGCAGTTCGACTGGGGACGGACGGACAGACGGACAGACAGACAGACAGACGGACAGCATTGAGGAGGAAGCAGTGAAACCAGCCGTGAGATCTGGGGCCTGTTTAACAAAGCAGGACGGGAGTGACAGCTCTTTTTACTGCAGTCCATGTTCCACATTTGGAAGGGTTCTGCGTTTGACTGCACATTCGGCAGAACAAATGCATTTGTAAACAATAAAGAAACAATATAATACGTAGTATAAAAGGCACAGCTAAAGACAACTCTGCTGTCAAGGTAACGGGTAAAAAATATTTCGGAACTTGGGGTGGGGGGACCTCATGAAAAAACGAAAGGGTTTTAAGTGCTCAAACCTCCTCAAGTCTCAAGCTCGTTAACACCCCATCTGGTCATGACACCCTTTCACCTCTAATTTATACCTGCAGAACATGACTCATTCATCAACTGCGTAAAACACCACATCTCACGCTAATAACAGACCCTGAGATCAACAGAGGTTAGGGGCGCGACCACACGTAGGAGGGTGTGTGAGCACTACAAACACGTCATGAGGCCTGGCGTAGGGTGGAACTGGAGTCAAAGCACAGGACGTAATTGCAGAAGAACGCTTGTGATTAAAGTAATCTGTGGGGTAATTCCTGAAAACCTCTTCCAGGTCACCTCACACAAGGCCAATGCTGGGCGAAGCACCAGACTCCCTCCATTCTGCTGAAGTGATATTCTCTTAATATTCTAAATCTAACTCGCAAACACAACCCAAGCTTGACTTTAAGTAATTCTACTGCTTTATATTTGAATTCCGTCAGATATCACAACTCAACATGTACGACAAACAACAGAGGGGTACATCACTGACAAAATCACTGACTGTCAAGTATCCCATAAAAACCCACACACATGGGCTTTAATGATTCAGGATTACCAAGAAACGAATGACAGGTATTAAAAAAAAAAAACCTCCCAGAATCCCTTTTGTCATTGTGGCCAACCAGTATTGTAACCATTTCAGGTTGAAGATACCTTTGAGATGTCTTCAATAATGGTCACCCCAGGGTCTGGGTCTGGGTCTGGTTCTGGTTCTGGTTCTGGGTCTGGGTCTGGGTCTGGGTCTGGTTCTAGGTCTGGGTCTGGGTCTGGGTCTGGGTCTGGTTCTAGGTCTGGGTCTGGGTCTAGGTCTAGGTCTAGGTCTAGGTCTGGGTCTGGGTCTGGGTCTGGTTTTGGTGCTGTTGTACCTGTAGGGCCTGGTTCTGGGTCTGGGTCTGGGTCTGGGTCTGGGTCTGGGTCTGGGTCTGGGTCTGGGTCTGGGTCTGGTTTTGGTGCTGTTGTACCTGCCGGGTCAGGGTCTGGGTCTGGTTCTGGTTCTGGGTCTGGGTCTGGGTCTGGGTCTGGGTCTGGGTCTGGGTCTGGGTCTGGGTCTGGTTTTGGTGCTGTTGTACCTGCCGGGTCAGGGTCTGGGTCTGGGTCTGGTTCTGGTTCTGGTTCTGGTTCTGGGTCTGGTTCTGGTTCTGGGTCTGGGTCAGGGTCAGGGTCTGGGACTGGTTTCAGAGCTGTTGTACCTGTCGGGTCAGGGTCAGGGTCAGGGTCAGGGTCTGGTTCTAGGTCAGGGTCTGGGTCAGAGTCAGGGTCTGGGTCAGGGTCTGGTTTCGGAGCTGTCGTACCTGCCGGGTCAGGGTCTGGTTCTAGGTCAGGGTCTGGGTCAGAGTCAGGGTCAGGGTCTGGGTCTGGGTCTGGGTCTGGGTCTGGGTCAGAGTCAGGGTCAGGGTCAGGGTCAGGGTCTGGGTCTGGGTCTGGGTCTGGGTCTGGGTCTGGTTTTGGTGCTGTTGTACCTGCCGGGTCAGGGTCAGGGTCAGGGTCTGGGTCTGGGTCTGGGTCTGGGTCTGGGTCTGGGTCTGGGTCTGGGTCTGGTTTTGGTGCTGTTGTACCTGCCGGGTCAGGGTCAGGGTCAGGGTCTGGGTCTGGGTCTGGGTCTGGGTCTGGGTCTGGGTCTGGGTCTGGGTCTGGTTTTGGTGCTGTTGTACCTGCCGGGTCAGGGTCAGGGTCAGGGTCAGGGTCTGGGTCAGGGTCAGGGTCAGGGTCAGGGTCTGGGTCAGGGTCTGGTTGCGGAGCTGTCGTACCTCGAACTCGGCGTGCTTGTGGACGTCCTCGGCCCTCTGGCGGTTGAGGATGAACTCGGCCTCGTTGGCGACGCGCACGATGTGGTCCTTCATGGCGTGGCACAGCAGCCTATGAGCAGCGGGGACACATAATCAGGCAACCAATCACAGGCTGAGGAAACGGTGGCTAGTGGTCAGACAACCAATCAGACACCCTGGGAACAAAGACGTTGATTTGCCGAGGGTGATATTTTTTGTTCGGTGAAGTTCAGTTAAGCATATCTTAACTACATATTTCCCAGCTCACACCTCATCAGGACAGCTGAAACAAAGAGTTTCAGTTCAACTCACAAGGACACCGATTTCACTTTACTCTTTGCTGTGATAAGTGGTTTCACTACGAATACAATGGTTCCACAATTAAAGGCTTTCCTTGCTTGAGCCAATGGGAGTGATTTTACTGAATAAATGTAATCAATGAACTGCACAGGAACAGACTGCCTGGGTCAGCTGAGTGCCCTGAGAAACACTAATAATAATAATTAGGATTATTAGAAGTTTGATTAATTACCTTCCCTCGTTGATGAGCTCGATGAAGGCCAACCCAGCGTTCTTCTGGATGGAGTTCTGCCACTCCTGAAACACAAGGACACTCATGGTACTCTCCAGTGTACTGTCTGGTTTCAACACTTACTGTAAGGCATAACAGTGTTTATTTGGTGAGAGGAATACAGAGTGAAATGTTCATTCAACTCTAGCAGATATGAGTCCAATAGGCACCATGTGTATTCGAATAGTGTATTAAATACCCACATAGTCTCAAAACAAGACCACTGGCAGTACTAGCATAACAGTGCACCAAACTAGTGAACCAAGCAAAAGACCCAAGATTTCAAGCCAACATCACACTGGGTAGAACTTCTACACCAAGGGTTACGGTGGTCACCAGATAAAAGAGAGGGGATGTGCTTCTTTAACGGTTCAGAGCCATGGAAGACCGAAAACAGAAGACCAAGACCTTTAGACTTTAGATAGAAGGTTAAAAAGAGAGTAGACGTTGTTCTTTAATGGTTCAGAGTTATGGAAGACCGAAAACAGAAGACTGAAAGCATTAGACGTTAGATAGAAGGTTAAAAAGAGAGGAGATGTTGTTCTTTAATGGTTCAGAGTCATGAAAGACTGAAAGCAGAAGACTGAAAGCGTTAGACGTTAGATAGAAGGTCAAAAAGAGAGGAGATGTTGTTCTTTAACGGTTCAGAGTTATGGAAGACCTAAAGCGGAAGACCAAAACCTCTAGACTTTGGACAGAAGCCTAAAGAGAGGAAAGGTGTGGTTCTGTAGCGGTCCAGAGCTACAGGAGACCGGCTCCAGTCATACTGTGGGCCGAGAGGTGGGCTCCACTAAAGACAGGCCGCTCTCTCCTGAAGGACGGCCGGGCAGGCGGCTCCGGTTACCTTCCCTTCCCACTCGGATCAATACCGCGGGCAAAGTTTCACCCTAACAGCCACTAATGGCCTGGAGCCGCAGAGCCGGGGAAACACTACCCCAGAGAGGAGAGGAGAGGGGGAAGCCATTCGAGAGAGGGAGGGAGAGAGGAAGGGAGAGAGATGCAGTAGAGATGCGTTAGGGACTCCAGAAGCCATGGAAGGAGTGGTGGTTTCTCCCCTCTCTCTTCGGAGAAGAGGGGAACAAAGGAAATTCAAAAGGAGAAAGAAGGAAACGGGGCTAATCGCCTCGACGACGCTGTAATGCACATGCTTCCGGAACGTTCTTCCGCCGCCGCCAGTCCCGGCGGCGATAGCCGTGCGGCTAGCAGGGTGTGTCCGTGGAGCGCTCCCACCCTCCTCTTCCTCACGGACAGGAGCAGATTCGGAGAGAGGGTCAGGGCGATGGCTTCCACCCAGGCCAGCTCCAAACAGAAGAGTGTCCCAGAAGCACGACGGCAGGTATGAGAGCTGATAAATATCTGATATTTAATCATATTTAATATGCAGGACATGGGGTCTCTGAGCCCTCATAACACACAGGGGCTTCAGGAGAGAACGGGCAGGTCAGCTCTACGGTGATCTCTGACTGGCTTATGAAAACTGGAAGCATTGTTGCCAATGGATACAGGGCTGAGATATATGTATGAATATCTGGTTTAATAGTTTTGGTTCAAAACTACCTGCTGAGAAATTAATTTGTTTGATTATGGATTCCATCGTTTCAATGTGAATATTCATTGCTTTCCATTCATTGCTTTTTTATGAATACCTGGAAAATCAGTGAATGGATTTGTTACGTGCTAAGAATTGGATTTTGTATGACTCTCATATGATCTTGTAATCTAGTAATAATACTGTAACAAGCATATTTGTCAACTAAAGCATGGTAATGCTGTGTAAAGTATGTATACGGTTTATCCTGAAATGTCTGAACAGGGCAGAATTCTTTAGGGCGTCTTTAAAACTGATGCAGGCTCAAAGTGCATTTGTGTGGATAGCAGATGTGGCGCATACAAGACAAAAAGAACAACAGCAGCCATTTCTGCTCCTATGCAGTGCACTAATGGATCTGTCTGTAACCCGACTCCCCCAGTATAGATCCACTCTGCTCTGCCTCAGTCAAATGGCCACAGACTGCAGGGCTCAGAGTCAGAGAATAAGAGAGTCAGAGAATCAGACAGAATCAGAGAGTCAGAGAATCAGAGAGTCAGAGAGTCAGAGAATCAGACAGAGAGTCAGAGAGTCAGAGAATCAGACAGAGAATAAGCGATTCAGAGAATTAGAGTCAGAGAATCAGACAGAGAATCAGACAGTCAGAGATTCAGAGTCAGAGAATCAGAGTCAGTGAATCAGTCAGTGAACCAGTCAGTGAATTATATAGGTGGAGAATCAAAGACTCTATCAAAAATAACAAAACAGAGAATCAAACTGTCAGAGACAAGGTCTTATGGAGGGACAGACAAAGGGATGATCAGCCAGTGACAGGGAGAAACAGAGAGAACACAAACACACACAGAAAGGATGGACACATAGATATTTCCTCTCTAATTCTCTTCTATCTATAAGGAGAATGAAACTTTCTCTGATGATGTTACGACTTGCCGTCATCCTCTCTTAAAGTTTATAAAAGGCACTCTCACCTGAGAACACAGCAGCATCACCAGCTCCACCACTGACGTGCTGGACTTCATACACACCAGCCCTGTGGAGCACACACACACAGTACTGTACATTAACACTATACACACCAGCCCTACAGAGCACACACACACAGTACTGTACATTAACACTATACACACCAGCCCTACAGAGCACACACACACAGTACTGTACATTAACACTATACACACCAGCCCTACAGAGCACACACACACAGTACTGTACATTAACACTATACACACCAGCCCTACAGAGCACACACACACACACACACACACACACATTAACACTATACACACCAGCCCTACAGAGCACACACACACAGTACTGTACATTAACACTATACACACCAGCCCTACAGAGCACACACACACAGTACTGTACATTAACACTATACACACCAGCCCTGTGGAGCACACACACACAGTACTGTACATTAACACTATACACACCAGCCCTACGGAGCACACACACACACACACACACACACACACATTAACACTATACACACCAGCCCTACAGAGCACACACACACACACACACACACACACACACACATTAACACTATACACACCAGCCCTACGGAGCACACACACACACACACACACACACACACACACATTAACACTATACACACCAGCCCTGTGGAGCACACACACACACACAGTACTGTACATTAACACTATACACACCAGCCCTGTGGAGCACACACACACAGTACTGTACATTAACACTATACACACCAGCCCTACGGAGCACACACACACACACACACACACACACACATTAACACTATACACACCAGCCCTACAGAGCACACACACACACACACACACACACACACACACACACACACACACACATTAACACTATACACACCAGCCCTACGGAGCACACACACACACACACACACACACACACACACACATTAACACTATACACACCAGCCCTGTGGAGCACACACACAGTACTGTACTGTGAGGGTATAGGGGTACAGGGGTGCAGGTTATTTGAGGGTATAGGGGCACAGGCTCTTTGATCTTTGAGAAAGGGGGCAGGGGTACAGGGGCAGGGGTGCAGGTTATTTGAGGGTACAGGGGTGCAGTCTGTACCTTCGATCAGCAGCTCCTGGCCATGGCTGCCCAGCAGGGTGCGGGACAGGAAGGGAGCGAAATCCACAAAGATCTCCCTTAGCAACGGAGCCACCTTCTCCAGAGCACGCTCCAGCTTAGTGGTGATACTGAGGGAGAGAACAGAGAGAGAGAGAGAGGGGGAGAGAGAGAGAGAGAGGGAGAGAGAGAGAGAGAGAGGGGGGGAGAGAGAGGGAGGGGGGGAGAGAGAGGGAGGGAGGGAGGGCGAGAGGGAGAGAGAGAGATGGGGAGAGGGATTGAGAAAGAGAGAGAGGGAGGGAGAGAGAGAGGGAAAGGGAGAGAGAGAGGGGGAGAGAGAGGGAGAGAAGACAGTTATCATCGTGCAGTAAATGCTGTAAGAAACACATACGCAAACACACATACAGTCCCCTTCACCACAGTTAGTAGATGACACAGGTTCTGGACAGGGGTTCAGCTCTCTGGCGCCCCCTGTGCTGAAGTTGAGCAGGTGCACTGGGATCACAGGGCCAAGCTTCAGAACGACAGCAGCATTAACAAGCTCAGCACTGCCTTGTCTGGCTACGAGGGACCCTTACACCCCTGAGTCCCTGAGTTCCTATCTGCCCAAGTCACCCCATTCTCAGGAAATTAGGTATTCCTTTGGGAGCATTCAGTTAGCAGGCCTATATAGCCACCTAGCGGCCCAACCTGTGTAGAAGTTGAAACAGATGATGACAGGTCCTGCCCCCAGCGGACCACTATTGGGCTGATTTGCAATGTGCTGGCATGTGGACCAATGGGGGCATGGTTGCTGGGAAGCATCTCACACCAGCTGCTAAATTCTGACCAATAAAATAAATGTATTTTACCAGCGACAGGCATAGTGCCCAGTACTTATGTAGTCACCAGTGATTGACCTTAACCCAATACCCATTTATGGTCATTGCTCTTCCCAGAGTCCCTTGCATCCAGCTGGGCGTTACTAAGCAACCCTTGGTCACACTGTGGGCGGTAAGCAGGAGGAGGGACTGAGTGTCTCTGTGTGTCTCAGATTAATTAATGAAAGTGCTAATTAGTGGATAATTAACTGCCTGCCTGCTGATAATTGGCTAATTGATGAGTGATGAATGCCTGTTAAAACAGCCCCACCCCCCGCCTCCAGCTGCATGCTGTTTGTGCAGAGAAGACCAGCACCTCCACACAGTGAGCTATCAAATAAAAACAGTGAATAACGCAGCAATGTAACACAGTACAGACGGCAAACGCTCAGGCTAATCATTGCCTGTTAAGCCCCGCCCCGCCCTGCCTGCTAAGCCCCGCCCTGCCTGCTAAGCCCCGCCCCACCAACCTGTTAAGCCCCGCCCACCCTGTCTGTTAAGCCCCGCCCCACCCTGCCTGCTAAGCCCCGCCCTGTCTGCTAAGCCCCGCCCCACCAACCTGTTAAGCCCCGCCCCACCAACCTGTTAAGCCCCGCCCACCCTGCCTGTTAAGCCCCGCCCTGCCTGCTAAGCCCCGCCCCACCCTGTCCTGCCTGCTAAGCTCCTCCCTATCCCCAGGGCTCAGAGCAGTCGGGTGGGTGTGGGGGAGTGAGAGTGCTGCCGGGTGTAGTTTTTGGGGAGGGAGGGGGGTGGAGATCCTTGCCTAAGACACTGTCCTGCACTCCTGGGGACAGCTGCCTGGAGTCCTGGGAGGGAACTAAAGGGTTTGAGTTCTGGAGGCGTCAGACGGGGGCCCAGGGGACCCTGGCCCACCTGGTAAATGGCGCTGGAAACACAGGTCAGCACACACACAGGTCAGCACACACACACACACACACACACACACAGGTCAGCACACACACAGGTCAGCACACACACACACACACACACACACACACACAGGTCAGCACACACACACACACACACACACACAGGTCAGCACACACACACACACACACACAGGTCAGCACACACACACACACACACACACACACACACAGGTCAGCACACACACACACACACACACACACAGGTCAGCACACACACACACACACACACACACACACACACACACAGGTCAGCACACACACACACACACACACACACACACACACACAGGTCAGCACACACACACACACACACACACACAGGTCAGCACACACACACACACACACACACACACACACACAGGTCAGCACACACACACACACACACACACACAGGTCAGCACACACACACACACACACACACACACACACAGGTCAGCACACACACACACACACACACAGGTCAGCACACACACACACACACACACACACACAGGTCAGCACACACACACACACACACACACACAGGTCAGCACACACACACACACACACACACACACAGATACACACACAGGTCAGCACACACACACACACACACACACACACAGATACACACACAGGTCAGCACACACACACACACAGATACACACACAGGTCAGCACACACACACACACACACACACAGATACACACACAGGTCAGCACACACACACACACACACACACACAGGTCAGCACACACACACACACACACACACAGGTCAGCACACACACACACACACACACAGGTCAGCACACACACACACACACACACAGGTCAGCACACACACACACACACACACACACACACACAGGTCAGCACACACACACACACACACACACACACACACACACACAGGTCAGCACACACACACACACACACACACACACACACACACAGGTCAGCACACACACACACACACACACACACACACACACAGGTCAGCACACACACACACACACACACACACACACAGGTCAGCACACACACACACACACACACACACACACACACACAGGTCAGCACACACACACACACACACACACACAGGTCAGCACACACACACACACACACACACACACACAGGTCAGCACACACACACACACACACACACACAGGTCAGCACACACACACACACGCAGGTCAGCACACACACACACACACACACACACACACAGGTCAGCACACACACACACACACACACACACACACAGGTCAGCACACACACACACACACACACAGGTCAGCGTGTGCAAACACACAGGTCAGTGCGCGCACACACACACACACACGCAGGTCAGCACACACACACACACACACACGCAGGTCAGCACACACACTCACACACACTCACACACACACACACACAGGTCAGCACACACACACAGGTCAGTACACACACACACACAGGTCAGCACACACACACACACACACACACACACACACAGGTCAGTACACACACACAAACACACACACACACACAGGTCAGTACACACACACACACATGCAGGTCAGCACACACACACACACACACACACACACACACACACAGGTCAGTACACACACACACACACACACACACAGGTCAGCACACACACACACACACACATGCCTGTGTGCACTATCACAGGTTTGTAAAGTGAATGAGTTTTAGTGTAAAAAGAGAGTGAAGCGGAGGGGGGCGGGGCCAGCAGAGATGGGGAGATGTGATTGGGTGCTGCAGAGGGACAGAGGAGGTGATTGGGTGTTGCAGAGGGACAGAGGAGGTGATTGG
Source organism: Conger conger (assembly GCF_963514075.1). NCBI lineage: Eukaryota > Metazoa > Chordata > Actinopteri > Anguilliformes > Congridae > Conger > Conger conger. Next base: position 58,105,296 of record NC_083766.1, read on the forward strand.
GTGCTGCAGAGGGACAGAGGAGGTGATTGGGTGTTGCAGAGGGACAGAGGAGGTGATTGGGTGTTGCAGAGGGACAGAGGAGGTGATTGGGTGCTGCAGAGGGACAGAGGAGGTGATTGGGTGTTGCAGAGGGACAGAGGAGGTGATTGGGTGTTGCAGAGGGACAGAGGAGGTGATTGGGTGCTGCAGAGGGACAGAGGAGGTGATTGGCTGTCGCAGAGGGACAGAGGAGGTGATTGGGTGTTGCGGAGGGACAGAGGAGGTGATTGGGTGCTGCATAGGGACAGGGGTGGTGATTGGGTGCTGCAGAGGGACAGAGGAGGTGATTGGGTGTTGCAGAGGGACAGAGGAGGTGATTGGATGTTGCAGAGGGACAGAGGAGGTGATTGGGTGCTGCAGAGGGACAGAGGAGGTGATTGGGTGCTGCATAGGGACAGAGGAGGTGATTGGACGTTGCAGAGGGACAGAGGAGGTGATTGGATGTTGCAGAGGGACAGAGGAGGTGATTGGGTGTTGCAGAGGGACAGAGGAGGTGATTGAGTGTTGCAGAGGGACAGAGGAGGTGATTGGGTGTTGCAGAGGGACAGAGGAGGTGATTGGGCGCTGCAGAGGGACAGAGGAGGTGATTGGACGTTGCAGAGGGACAGAGGAGGTGATTGGGTGCTGCAGAGGGACAGAGGAGGTGATTGGGTGCTGCAGAGGGACAGAGGAGGTGATTGGGTGCTGGAGAGGGACGGAGGAGGTGATTGGACGTTGCAGAGGGACAGAGGAGGTGATTGGGTGCTGCAGAGGGACAGAGGAGGTGATTGGGTGCTGCAGAGGGACAGAGGAGGGGTCATAAGACCCGCCCCCACCTCATGTTCTCCACGGTGTCCTCAGGCATGGGAGCCACTGTCTGCACTGCTGGCAGGTTCTTACTGGTGGCCCCGTTCACAAAGCTGGAGGAGGAGGACGAGGAAGAGGACGTGGAGTCTGTGGCACCTGGCAGGACAGAGATGGACAGCCGTCAATCAATCAGTCAATAAGTCAATCAATCAGTGAGTCAATCAATATTTGTTTTTGTATAACGCCGCTTACAAGAAAGTTGGTAAAACAGTCCTTAACAGACCTGCTGACCAATCCAAGGTCATTTTTTGTATTTATATACTTTTCTAGCACTTGACTGAGCTTGTCAGGTGCATTGGAACCTATTAAATTCTCTCAGAAACTGGAAACCCCACCTTCTGGTCCTCCCATTTGGCTCAATTGCACCAGGCAAGATCAATCAAGATCAAAGTAAAATTATTTGAATCTAAAGCGATTAAACATCTGACCCAGGTATGCTGCTAACTACAGCGGAGGGCAGGCTGTAGCTCAAGAACAACAGGCCTGAAGGAGGGTGTAGACTTGGTTAACACAGGGCAGGTGAAGGACAAGAGGCTAAAAACATCACTTGATTTAAAGACCAAGGCTGTTTCCACTTCCTGTATGAACTTCTACGTAATGTATGTGTTTCTACTTCCTGTATGAGTTCCTGCTTCCTGTGTGTGTTTTAACCAGGGAAGGACATTCCACAGATAGATAGCCCTGAATCGAAGCTGTGAAATTCTGGGCAAAAATTATTTGAAGTGAAATTCACAAAACAAAACGATGGTTTTGCTGTTGGTTTGTTGTCTAGAGAGATTACAGCTGTCTGTAAGGGCTTCACACAAATAGGAATATAGATGGCAAAAGTAAAACCCACCGTTTTAGGGACATATTCTGACTGAAAAATAAATATCTTACAATCCTAGAAAGATGACCTAAAGGTCTATGAACTTCAAGAGGGCTTGAGCCCCCAACAATTTGGGGATACTACATAATATTATATTACATTATATTAATGGCATTTGGCAGACACTCTTATCCGGAGCGAGGTACAACAAAATACTAAAATAAGAACCCACAAGAAGGAACCAATTGTGTGCAGGCTTAGGGGCTGGGGGGACAAGGAAGAGTGGCAGACCAGTGTCACACAGGAGGTGAAGATGTTTAAATAATGTGCATGGACGTAAACTATAAATAGAAAGCAGAGGAAATTACTGTGCGGATATTTAAGGCAAGCATCGAGCTGCTCATTAACACAGATATAAAATGGCCGTTTAATATTGAATGTGCCCTTGTTGTGATTAAATAGTGCTTTTGTTTTTGAGGAAGGGGTGAGGGGGCAGAGGGGACCACTGGAATGTAAGTGTTTATTGAGCCCTCTTCTCAGAATCGGTGTAAAAATAGAAAGTAAAGCGATGTCAGTGCGGAGCGGTGATTTAGAGGAGATTATTCGGTGGGTGAGGTTGGAGGATGTTTTAAAATTTGAGCTCTGGCTGTAGCTCGAGAGGTCAGCCCTGGCTTAGAATGACCAGCGTTTGTTTGTAATTAAGTCAGTTATCTCTGGTTCTCCCATCTTTGCCCCAGCATTGTGGAAATGGTTTGAAACGCCCCCAGTTCGCAAGCAAGCACTTACCGGACTAACAGCGTCCTCTACTGGGCCAGCAGCGTAACTGAAATCGGCACTAGCGCGGTCGATATCAGCCAGAACGTTCACCCACTACTTTGCACTCTCTTAGAGGCTGAACTGCATCCTGATGGCCTCGTTTCCCCACTGTGCAAAGCCCTGGCACTCCGCCAGCTACGCCCAGGCTGGGCCACTAGGAGGCAGTGTATGGCTGGTATCTGAGTGGGATCCAGTAAACTGCGACTCCATAGAGAGAGTGTGTCCAGGCTTTAAGGCAGAACTGTGTAATATCTCCAAGGCCGCGTCTCAAACGGCAGAAACGCTGCCTTCTTCGGCAGTACTCTGAGGCAGGAAGGCATCGACCGCCGTCCCACTTGAAAAAACGACGCCTTCTAAGGTGCCATCATTCGGACAATTTTGAAGGCAGCATCGACGCGTCTGACGTCTTTCTGCCTTCAAAGTGTGTCTCTTTACGTGTTGCCTAAGGGCCTACGACGACGCCTTCGAAGGGCTGTGGACTGACCAGGCATCGAGGCAACCGCCTACGCTTTGAGACGCACCCTAGGACTGCTGCCAGTAGCGGAGTAGAGCGGAGGGAGCCATCTAGTGGCGAAGTTACATCACTGCAGTTAATCAGCCTGGCTCCCAGGCGCACAGAATAACTCTAATCCCCTTGACTGCCATTAATACCAATAAAACACATTCACAATTCACAGGCACGCATTAAAAGGAATTATTATCACGGTGGATTCAATTCTGGAGTCCTTACTTAAACTTAGCCTTGATTAAATCCTAGTGACAAGACTTTAGAAAAGCTTTTCACAGAAAAAATATTGTTAAGGTCTACATTTTCAATCTTCCTGACACAGAGAGAATGTTCCAGGAAGCATTAAAGCCAGGAGTTCATTTCACTTATTGATTTTATGCCATTTTACACAGACCTCTGGGGTGCAATCTCTTAACCAGTTAGGACTAAGCAGTGCATAGATTCTCATAATCACACAGCTGACCAACATATACACAGTAAGTAAACATACAAATTACATTACATTTGTTATCTAGCTGATGGTTTTAGCCAGTGACTAACAGTTGATTAGACTAAGCAGGGGACAATCCACCCCTGGACAAATGCAGGGCCTTGGCCCAAGGGCCCAATTGTGGCTACACTGGGGCTTGAACCACAAACCTTCCGGGTCCCAGACTTACTTACTACCTTAGCCACTAGGCTACAGGTTGCCCAACATTTATGATGAAATTAACCATTTAAAATGTTATTGTAATTTTTGAGAATAAGTTGTGCATTTTCCCATACCTTGCGGTGTGGCATTATCATAATACACTTTATTGCAATATATTTTCAGTATATTCCAGCTGCTAATCATTGTAAGTACAGTAAGGCAGGTCCCAGTTGTGGACCGTCACCACTGGACGCCTCACCTGTCGTGTTGATCATGCTTTTCGGCGTTGCCGTGGCAGCAGCAAAGATATTGGGCGTGCTCCCTGAGGCCGCCGCCCCACTGGCGGTTGGCGTGCCGACCGTGTTGACGGACAGGCTGCCCGGCGGGGGCTTCTTCACAGGGACCACCACACTCCTGTGCAACCAATCAGAGACGGGCATCAGTCAGCTCACCGTGCCAAACAACCAATCAAAGGGCTTAGGGTGCAGAGCAGCCGACCAGCCAATCGTATAATGGGACAGAAGAACAGTGCATTACGAATTCAGATAGCTACAAATACGTGAAAAAGTGTCAAATCTTTTAACCTTCAGTTAATCATTCTCAGCCACCTGAAGGTCTCTAGTGTGTGTGTGCGTGTGCGTGTGTGTGTGTGTGTGTGTGCAGGGCTGGCTCTACACATAGACTGTAGACAGCATCTGCAGTTGCTCTAGGGCACTTCCATCCTGGGGTGGGGGGCGGGGACAGCACAGGTCCAGCACACATCAAATGCACTGAGAACTAATATGAGCTAACACTCAGGATGTCTGGCATACACCTCAGTGTCAGATTATCTTACATTCGTACGGACATTTTCCAGGTTTGGGGCATTAAATATAACGGTGATGGATACACGATGTTGATCACAGTCGTGTGAGTGCCTTTAATTATTG
>NC_083766.1:58117372-58134872 GCF_963514075.1 Conger conger
ACACATACATACATATACACACACATACACACACAAACACACACACATACACACATACACACACATACATACACACACTACACACACACACACACTACACAAACTACACACACACACAAACACACTACACACATAAGCACACATGCACACATCACACATACACACACAGGCGCACACACACATACATGCATACACACAGGCGCACACACACATACATACATGCATACACACAGGCGCACACACAAACACACACCAGAGCTCACCCCGGTAGCTGTAATTGGAGACGGCTGAGTGGGGTCTACTAAACTCCACAATTAGCAGAGCTTCTAATGTGCAACCAGTCACTTACTGGTGTTAACCAATTGAAAGTCAGAGTTTGCCACAGCAAAACATCATGATTGGTTCAAGCATATATACTGCCCCACCCTTTTTAGATGTCAGTCATACCTCAGTAGTTTCTACCTGAGCCCAGGTCCTTAAATCACTCAAATCTCAGCTTACTGGGAGATCCAATTATACTTTGATTTGTCACCTGATCCAATACCAGACTGCATGAATTCCTCTAGCACATACAGTCCATATAAATAATATATTTATAGGTTTTGGCAAAAATGTCTGCTCCAGAATTGGTGCGCAATTCATAACACCAGAACAAGGTACAAGTACAGGTCCTGGAAGGTAGATAATTATCAACACCAAAGAAGCATCCAAGTTTTCTTTTTGCACATGCCAATTATACAAAGAGGGTATATAATGTTCGAAAAGAAATATAAATAAACTGAAACTTAGTGTACTAACCTTAGAGCTCTGGACATGCAACACAGAAAACACACATAGAAGCACAGAACAACGCAAAAGAACAGAAAAAAAAATATGATTAAAACTAAAACCAGCCTCCATAACATCAAGCACATAACATCAGCAGACTTATGTTCTCACATTTGTTAATTATGTCAGAGAGGAAGCAATTAAATCACAAGTAAACCATGGCACACCAACAGCCAACGAAATGAACACAGCTTTGAGTTATACTGAAAGTTAGTATCTTATCGAAGCCACACACTGATGCACAGAGTGGTCAGCAGGGCAGTCCCCAGCCCTGGTCCCGGGGAGCCGCAAGGTGCACCAGTCTCAGCAAGCAGTCAAAAAACCGCAACATTGAGAGAGCCAACTGTGTAATCACCAGCTTTAATCGGCCAATTAAGTGCTGAGTAACGAGGAAAAGTGCAAGGCGTGGGGAGCCCGGGGTTCGGTTTAAGAAGAAACAGCCAGCGCACACTTCTTCCTGTTAAAGGATCCCGTATTGTGGAAAATGACATTTGGATGTGGATTATATGTGACTATAGAGGAGTTGAAGGTGCTATAAAAACACTGTGAAAGTATCAAATCGCACAGTCCCCAAATAAATCCACACAATCCGTATGAAGAAACCGTGCATTTAAATGAACTGCTTGGACTTCTGTGAAGTTGGGACATCGCAACAATATGCTCATTTGCATATGTCCACTCATTGGAGCTAGCCAGCCAATCAGAACAGAGGTTCATTGATACCACTGAGCCTTAGAGACACAACCTGTTCTTAGTAAAGCTCATGAGAGGCACTGGAGAATAGATATGAATAGACTGTTTTTGGTACTTAAAATCACAAAAACATCTTCTTACGGACACCAGAACCTAAAATAAAACACTGGAAAGACGTACAATATGGGACCTTTAAGAAGAAACAGCCAGTGCACATTATTCCCGTTAAATCTTTTTTCCATGTTCTGGGGCGTAGTACCACAGCTCCACCACCGGAGGGCAGCGACCTCCTACTTACAGTGGGAGAGGTGGCCGCAGACAGCAGGGGCAGAATCCCTCCACAGGCGATGATGATGTTGTCAACCATCTGGGAAATGAGATGGATGGTGTTGTGTACAAAAATGATGTTCTCGTTGCTGTTCACAAAGTCCATTACGGACTTGGTGGAGTGGCTACAGGGGAGGAAGAGAGAAAGATTGCTCAATACCCACTCAGTCAGAACATTATACAAACACCCCCAAGCAACACCCAGACAAAAGTAAGGGCTTTTTATCGACCCGGAATGACCTCGATGTGTGTGTGTGTGTGTGTGTGTGTGTGTGTGCGCGCGTGCGTGTGTGTGTGCGTGTGCGCAGAGCCGATTTGACCCAATAGGTAACAGAAGCAGCTGCTAGGGCCCTGTGACCACCAGGTGGAACCTAATTATTCTAAAATATATTTTATTTATAGCATTGCGTTGGGGGGGCCCAAATGAAATCCGGCTTAGGGTCCCTAAGAGGCTAGAGCTAGCACTGTGTGTGTGTTTCCCATAAACCCTACCCCACTGCACAAGCCCGTACTTCATTTCCCATAAACCCTACCTCACCGCACATGTCCGTACTTCATTTCCCATAAACCCTACCCTACCGCACATGTCCGTACTTCATTTCCCATAAACCCTACCAACCGCACACGCCCGTACTTCATTTCCCATAAACCCTACCCACCACACACGTCCGTACTTCATTTCCCATAAACCCTACCCTACCGCACACGCCCGTACTTCATTTCCCATAAACCCTACCCTACCGCACACGCCCGTACTTCATTTCCCATAAACCCTACCCTACCGCACACGCCCGTACTTCATTTCCCATAAACCCTTGCGCCCTGGCAGCCGCTGACCTCCTCCACACGTGCACGTCCGTCTCCAGGGCGAACAGCAGGTCGGTGAGCAGGCGCTGGTGCATGGCGGACCACTTGAACTCTGGGATGCGGAACATGGTGGTGCGGGGGCCGGGGCTGAACTGGCGCCTCTGCTCCTCGGTCATGGGCATGCCCCGGAAGCCCAGGTCCACCCGCAGGTCGCGCTCCAGCTGGCTGGCCGTGCGGCCGTGGAGCGCCTGCAGGGGGCGGCAGTGAGGCCAGGCCGGATCACAACACGGGACTATGGGCCGGCTCCTCACACACAGGTTAAAGGTACAATATCGGACTTCTAATGGCCAAGAGAGGAACTGCAGCAATAAACACCTTCAAACCACAACACTGTTCATCCCTCCCCCTTCCCTGTGAACGCACTGACGTTGAAACGCCATTGGCTGTGGCAATTGGAACCAATTTGCCACCAATGAGCTTGAATTATTGCACAGCTATACGATGTGTTGGCACAGAGTGCCGGCCCATCAACTGTATATATAAGGACTATAAACACAGGCAGAGGATGAGTCAACACGTCAACAACATGCCTTTTCCAACGATAGGAAGGTTTTGACTCAAAGATCTGACCTATCATCCCCATAAGCCCAGCCCAGACTGAATGCCATGAAGGGGCCTCTCACGCAGTACCTGGGTGGTGGCGGTGGTCTGGATCTTCTTCGTCTCTTTGTCCTTGCCGTCGTCGGAGCGCTCGGTGTCGGAGGCGGTGCTGGCCGCGTCCCCGCCCCCCGGCCTGCCCGACGCGGGGTCGCCCTCGGCGACGTGGTCGCCCCGGGCGACAGCCTCGGCGGCGATGTCCGCCAGCGGGCCGCGCAGCCCGAACCCGCCGTCCTCCTCGTCCAGGGGCGGGGTCGCGGGCGGGGCCAGGTCGCCGGCCCCGCCCCCCGTGGTCATGTGGGCCAACAGGCTGAGGTCGTCGCTGGCGCTGGTGTGGACCAGCGGCTCGCCCGTGGCCACCTTGCTGAACAGGAAGCCGTTGTTGCCGGGGACGACGTCCTTCTCGTCCGCCAGCGTGATGAGCGGGCCCATGTCCCCGTCCTCCGCGGGGGCCTTGGGGGCCAGGTCGCCGTTGACGACGCCCCCGATGCCCCCCACGCTGACGTCGACGTTCAGCTTCTCAACCACGGCGGCACAGTAGACGTTGTCCAGAAGGGAGTCCACACCCACCAGAGGCCCGTTCTCCTGAACCCTGACCCCGACCCCGACCCCGACCCCGACCCCTACGCCGACCCCCACCACCAAGCTCTCCGGCGACAGGTCCAGGTCGTCCAGCTTCACCTCGGTGGCCTCCACCTTCTCCGCCTTGATGTCCACCAGCAGGTCGTGCACCTCCACCCTGACCCCAGGAGTGGTGGCCGCCTGCCCCGGCCCCGTCCCTCCCACGCCCCCGGCCCCCTCCACGCCCTCCTCCTCCGGGCCCTTGGGCTCCAGCAGCAGGTTGCGGGGGTCCCCGCTGGCGTCGGGGTAGTCCGCCTCGCTCTCGGGGGTCTGGGTCTGCGACCCGTCGTCGGCCTCCCGGATCTCCAGGGACCCGTTGACGGCGGGCGGAGGGGCCTGGGCGGACAGGCCCGAGATGGTGCTGACCGAGCCCTTCTTCCCCTTCTTGATGTTCTCCTCCTCCTGCCGCTGGTACTCCTCGTACATCTTGGCCAGGTACTCCTTGTGGGCCTCGTAGGTCACCTGTGGGGGCACAGAAGCTCATCAGGGCAATAAGCTCCCCTGCCCAACCCTGTTCCTGGAGATCTACCTTCCTGTAGGTTTTCACTTCAACCCTAACAAAGGATACCACATTCAACAGGTAGAGCAGGGCTGCCCAACCCTGTTCCTGGAGATCTACCTTCCTGTAGGTTTTCACTTCAACCCTAACAAAGGATACCACATTCAACAGCAAGAGCAGGGCTGCCCAACCCTGTTCCTGGAGATCTACCTTCCTGTAGGTTTTCACTTCAACCCTAACAAAGGATAGCACATTCAAAAGCTGGAGCAGGGCTGGAGTGAAATCTTACAGGACAGTACATTTCCAGGAGCAATGTTGGGCAGACCTGAAGCAGCACGATTAAGTTAAATCTGAGAGTAGAAACTCACAGCACAAGGGCATAGCCAAGGGAGTGAGAATAACGCACATTCCCACTAATACCTGCTGATGCCTGGTTATTTAAAAACTGTCTGCCGTTCATTTCTCAGAAGTAGAATGTGACCGTGATGTGGAGGCAGCAGTTACCCTCAGACCTGATGTAAAATTAACTTAATTAGTCTCTCACACAGATATCACACAAATCTGAGCTCTGAATAAACGGCGAGGCAGTTATTCAATATCTCCCAGCCGCTGTTTTATGAAAGTGCCACGCGTCGGGACCGTCAAAGCAAAGCCTGTCGCGTCTGTAAAAGTTTATGTATTGTTATGACACAGCGCATAAGGGATGTGCTACCCGTCCGCCGCGCTGATTACATGTGCACTTTGTAATAAAATCAATCAATCAGCGCGCGAGAAGAAATGCCAGGGCATTACTCAAGGGCTGGTGGAGATCTGTCAAATATTAAACTCAGCGGGAGACCGCGGAAATGAAAGAGCTCATTATTAGACTCCGGAAAAGAGCCAAATGGCAGAATGACTCAACCCGAAGAGCAGTCTCCTGGGCCTATAACACTTACTCAACAGGAAGTATTCAGCCTGAAATTATTGTTTCATTTTAATCTATATATATATGCAGAAAGACTCAGATAACACCAAATTAAATGGAATTAACACGCTTCTCATTGCATTGCCTTCACTGATATAACTTTAAATAGATTCATAAAGCCTTTTTAGATACCAGATCATAGACTCCATCCATGCACTAAAATAATGCCTTAACAGATACTAGACCATAGAGCCCATCCATGCACTAGAACACAGCCTTAACAGATACCAGACCATAGAGCCCATCCATACCCTAGAGCAGTGCGTTAACAGATACCAGACTATAGAGCCCAACCATACACCTAAACAGATACTAAGATATGGGGCCCATCCATCCATTGGAAGAGTGCCTTAATAGAACTAGACACCCAGCAACCCTCAATGGAGGAGTGTGTTTATCGTTATACATGTAAACAGCGGGTTGACCAGTCAGTCAGGTTTAGGAAGACAGACTGGGAACTGAGCAAGACCATTGGGTCCCCCACCTGTGAAAGTGCTAGTTGGAATGACTGCAGTTTAGCTGCTCAACCAGAAGACAGCAAAAGCCTTTGAAAAAATTACTATGAATGTAAAACACTTCAGTAAAAGATCCACACATCCCTGGTATCATGCTAAAGACAGCAACCCAGAATAAGATCCATCAGCTGCACACTCCCTCCAGACCAGCGGAGGGCGCTGTTCCCAGGCGTCGGGCCCCTACCTTGGAGTGGGCGATGGAGAGCGTGTCCACCCACACACGCCAGCCGCCCCACTCGTACTTGATGGCGTGGTACAACAGGATGCGGAAGATGTTGTAGACCATCTCCGAGATCTTCTGCTCCTCCGGGTTCTTGGGGTTGATGTAGCCCAGCGAGAACATCCAGTCCTGCCACACGGAGCACTGCAAGAGACACCTGCACCAGGGGAACGAGCACACTCAATGCACCGAACACAGAACACGGAACACGGAACACGGAACACGGAACACGGAACACAGAACACAGAACACAGAACACAGAACAAGGCTAAACTCCATCAGCACCGTACTGACACAACTCGCCAGGGATTCTCTCAACACTAGGGAGTTTTTTTTACATCACGTGTTTACTATTTGGGGGTTCAGTCCTGGTGTTTGGCCCTCTGTACCCCGTAAAAAGCTATATAAATAAAAATAATTGAAAAATGAAATAACTAAGACACTATCTAACAGCTATGGATACAGAGGTGCTGCTAACGCAGAGCAGGTTCCCCAGACCTCGCTCTGACGCACAGAGAGCGCAGAGAGAGCGCAGAGAGAGCGCAGAGAGAGCGCAGAGAGAGCGCAGGTTTCGCGCGGCACGCACAGAAGGGCTGAGCGCTCTCTTTAGGCGGGAGAGTTACAGAACGAGCTCTGCAGAGGGGAGACACATCAGTCCCTAATGGGACAGACTGCGGCCAGGGAGAGGAGACACATTAGCCGGTAATGGGACAGACTGCGGCCGGGGAACTGTGGTATTATAGAAGGTCATGTTGAAATGAAAACCAGGAATGAGGAACAATGTTAGAAAATACCCTCGTATGGGCTGTGAATCACTCATTATTGTAGACACATTATGATGTCTGTGTGTGTGTGTGTCTGTGGGTGTGTGTGTCTGTGGGTGTGTGAGTGGGTGAGTGTGTATGTGTGTGCAGTGTGTATACGTGTGTATGCAATGTGTGTGTGTGTGTGTGTATATGTGTGCAGTGTGAGTGTATATGTGTGTGTGTGTGTGTGTGTGTGAGAGTGTATATATGTGTGCAGTGTGTGTGTGTATATGTGTGCAGTGTGAGTGTTTATGTGTGTGTGTATGTGTGTGTGTATGTGTGTGTGTATGTGTGTGTGTGCATGTGTGAGTGTGTGAGTGTGTACGTGTGTATGCGCACGTGTGTGTGCGTGCGTGTGTGCGTGCGTGTGAGTGTGTGAGTGTGTGCGTGTGTACGTGCGTGCGTGTGTGAGTGTGTGAATGCGTGCGTGTGTGAGTGCGTGCATGTGTGAGTGTGTGAGTGTGTGAGTGTGTGCGTGCGTGAGTGCGTGCGTGTGTGTGAGTGTGTGAGTGCGTGCGTGCGTGTGTGTGAGTGTGTGAGTGCGTGCGTGTGTGTGAGTGTGTGAGTGTGTATGCGTGTGTGTGTGTGTGTGTGTGTGTGTGTGTGTGAGTGTGTGAGTGTGTGTGTGTGTGTGTGTGTGTGTGTGAGTGTGTGAGTGTGTGTGTGAGTGTGTGAGTGTGTATGTGTGTGTGTGTGTGTGTGTGAGAGTGTATATCTGTGTGCAGTGTGTGTGTGTATATGTGTGCAGTGTGAGTGTTTATGTGTGTGTGTATGTGTGTGTGTATGTGTGTGTGTATGTGTGTGTGTGCATGTGTGAGTGTGTGAGTGTGTACGTGTGTATGCGCACGTGTGTGTGCGTGCGTGTGTGCGTGCGTGTGAGTGTGTGAGTGTGTGCGTGTGTACGTGCGTGCGTGTGTGAGTGTGTGAATGCGTGCGTGTGTGAGTGCGTGCATGTGTGAGTGTGTGCGTGCGTGAGTGCGTGCGTGTGTGTGAGTGTGTGAGTGCGTGCGTGTGTGTGAGTGTGTGCGTGCGTGAGTGCGTGCGTGCGTGTGTGTGTGAGTGTGTGCGTGCGTGCGTGCGTGTGTGTGAGTGTGTGAGTGCGTGCGTGTGTGTGAGTGTGTGAGTGTGTATGCGTGTGTGTGTGTGTGTGTGTGTGTGTGTGTGAGTGTGTGAGTGTGTGTGTGTGTGTGTGTGTGTGTGTGAGTGTGTGAGTGTGTGTGTGAGTGTGTGAGTGTGTATGTGTGCGTGTGTGTGTGTGTGTGAGTGTGTGAGTGTGTGAGTGCGTGAGTGTGTATGCGTGCGTGCGTGCGTGCGTATGTGTGTGTGTGTGTGTACATGTGTGTGTGTGTGAGTGTGTATGCGTGCGTGTGTGTGTGTGCGTGTGTGTGTGTGAGTGCGTGCGTGCGTGCGTGCGAGTGCGTGAGTGTGTATGCGTGCGTGCGTGCGTATGTGTGTGTGTGTGTGTGTACATGTGTGTGTGTGTGAGTGAGTGTGTATGCGTGCGTGCGTATGTGTGTGTGTGTGTGTGTGTACATGTGTGTGTGTGTGAGTGTGTGAGTGTGTATGCGTGCGTGCGTATGTGTGTGTGTGTACGTGCGTATGTGTGTGTGTGTGTGTGAGTGTGTGAGTGTGTGAGTGACGCTCTCTCACCGTCTGTTCTCCCTGCTGTTGCTAAACAGTTTGATCATGTCGGACAGGAAGAGCCTGCGCACCTCCATCAGCTCCACACTGGGCGTGGCGTTCTTCAGCAGGGTCGCCACCACCTTCAGAATCACTGAGAGAGAGAGGGAGAGGGGGGAGAGAGAGAGAGAGAGGGAGGAGGGAGGGAGAGAAAGAGAGAGGGGGAGGGAGAGAGGGGGGGAGAGAGAGAGAGAGAGAGATCAATCCCAGGTCAGTCTGCGATCAGAACTGACCCTCACGGTAGTTACTAACACCCACACACTAGACAGAAGTGAGTCACACCTGTAAACACTCCCACACAATCAGACAGGCGAAAACTCACACTCACAGGCACCGACAGCTAACAAAAAGACAAACAGCCTTCAACACCCACACACAAAGACACACAAAGACAGTGAGCTCAAAGCTAAAAAACAGGCCAGGATACACTTCAGTAAGCAGACAGGCAGCTATTCTTAGAATGCCCCACTAATCTGACGAGATTCAGACAGGAAGTGAGTGCAGAGCAGACAGGAAGTGGGGTTTAAGACATACTGGGGTTCTGGATCTTCACGGTGGAGTCTGGCTCAGGGTGGGGCTTGTGAACCACCTGTGTGCACACCTGCTCCGTCAGAATCTGTGTCGGAAAATGAGATGGACAGGGAGATGTCAGTGATGAGATGTCAGTCAAATTATATAACCGCCCATTAAAACACAGTAAACCCCCCACTCAACACACACATGCACACACATACAGTTATCACACACAAACACACCAGATCCCTCCCTGTGAACTACAGCAGTAAAGATATAAGCAGCAGATAAACATGGCTAGTGTACCTCGTACAGCGTGTTGTAGGGCTAGCGTACCTCGTACAGCATGTTGTAGGGATAGTGTACCTCATACAGCATGTTGTAGGGCTAGCGTACCTCATACAGAGTGTTGTAGGGATAGTGTACCTCGTACAGCGTGTTGTAGGGTTAGCGTACCTCGTACAGCGTGTTGTAGGGCTAGCGTACCTCGTACAGCGTGTTGTAGGGTTAGCGTACCTCGTACAGCATGTTGTAGGGCTAGCGTACCTCATACAGAGTGTTGTAGGGATAGTGTACCTCGTACAGCGTGTTGCAGGGTTAGCGCACCTCGTACAGCGTGTTGTAGGGCTAGCGTACCTCATACAGCGTGTTGTAGGGCTAGCGTACCTCGTACAGCGTGTTGTTGGGTTAGCGTACCTCGTACAGCGTGTTGTGCAGTTAGCGTACCTCGTACAGCGTGTTGTTGGGTTAGTGTACCTCGTACAGCGTGTTGTTGGGTTGGCGTACCCCGTACAGCGTGTTGTAGGGTTAGCGTACCTCGTACAGAGTGTTGTAGGGCTAGCGTACCTTGTACAGCGTGTTGTAGGGTTAGCGTACCTCGTACAGCGTGTTGTAGGGTTAGCGTACCTCGTACAGAGTGTTGTAGGGCTAGCGTACCTTGTACAGCGTGTTGTAGGGCTAGCGTACCTCGTACAGCGTGTTGTTGGGCTAGCGTACCTCGTACAGCGTGTTGTAGGGTTAGCGTACCTCGTACAGCGTGTTGTAGGGCTAGCGTACCTTGTACAGCGTGTTGTAGGGCTAGCGTACCTCGTACAGCGTGTTGTAGGGCAAGCGTACCTCGTACAGCGTGTTGTAGGGCTAGCGTACCTCGTACAGCGTGTTGTAGGGCTAGCGTACCTCGTACAGCGTGTTGTAGGGTTAGCGTACCTCGTACAGCGTGTTGTAGGGCTAGCGTACCTCATACAGCGTGTTGTTGGGCTAGCGTACCTCGTACAGCGTGTTGTTGGGCTAGCGTACCTCGTACAGCGTGTTGTAGGGCTAGCGTACCTCATACAGCGTGTTGTAGGGCTAGCGTACCTCATACAGCGTGTTGTTGGGCTAGCGTACCTCGTACAGCGTGTTGTAGGGCTAGCGTACCTCGTACAGCGTGTTGTAGGGCTAGCGTACAGCGTGTTGTAGGGCTAGCGTACCTCGTACAGCGTGTTGTAGGGCTAGCGTACCTCGTACAGCGTGTTGTAGGGCTAGCGTACCTCATACAGCGTGTTGTAGGGCTAGCGTACAGCGTGTTGTAGGGCTAGCGTACCTCGTACAGAGTGTTGTTGGGCTAGCGTACCTCGTACAGAGTGTTGTAGGGCAAGCGTACAGCGTGTTGTAGGGCTAGCGTACCTCGTACAGAGTGTTGTAGGGCTAGCGTACCTCGTACAGAGTGTTGTTGGGCTAGCGTACCTCGTACAGCGTGTTGTAGGGCAAGCGTACAGCGTGTTGTAGGGCTAGCGTACCTCGTACAGCATGTTGTAGGGCTAGCGTACAGCGTGTTGTAGGGCTAGCGTACCTCGTACAGCGTGTTGTAGGTGGTGATGGTGACCGTGCTGGTGTGCATCATCAGTCTCTCTCCCAGGAGGGTGAACAGGCTGTGCGTGTGCATGATCTCCACTTTCCTTCTGCACAAAACACAGGCATTCAGTCAGTCATTTCATACAAATACATTTACATTCAATTCAGTCATTTAAACACAGGCATTTATCTTCACTGCGCTTTCAATTCAGTCATTTTAAACAAAGACATTAATATTTACAGTTATTCAGTTATTTAAAATAAATTAAAATTCTGTATTTTAAATCAAAGATGTCACATGTGCACATGTAATTTAAGATATTCACACGTGTAGCCACACACGCTGTGTTACAACCCTCCGCTATAACCCTGCTGGATAAAATGAGTCAGCTGAATCTGGATGACGATCAGCGTATTAACGGTCAACCGATCACAATACCCCACCCCACCCCACCCACTCCGTCATATCGTTTCCATGCAGGGCAGTTTCGCCATCCGTCCCGACCCGGAAGATCACAACATAAAGATCCCTCGTGTGGGGACTGTCCAAACCGCACAGCTGAAAATCTCACTGCAACAGTCCAGCTTACGCATCTTCACACAGCGACACAACAACGACAACAACGCCGCCTCGTCTTGGACTGAAACCCGCCGCCCCTGAGCTGAAGCACAGTTCCCCGAGCCCAGTCCCGCGGTGCTGGCAGAGAGGGGCGTCCTGTCAGAGACAGCCAGGCCCTGTTATCCAGACCCCAACCCGCCCAGGAGCCTGTCAGCCTATCAGCCGCACGCGGAGAACGCCGCGCCGTTTACGCCCACGCCTGCCAAAGCGGCCTCCACGTTCCCGCACGCCTCGGCCTGACGGCCCGTTACCCGGGAAACCACGGCTGGCGGCGTGTCACAGCGAGGCTCCGCAGACAGGCAAAACGGATCCGTCCGGATCCTCCGCTCCGAGGAGAAACCGCCAAAGGGAGGCGCGGGGACACGGGCCTCGACAAACCTGGGCCGAGACAGAACCCACCCCGGAGCCTGGGTTTCTGTCAGATAACACTCCCACCAGACCAGACCCAACCCCCACTCCTCCCTCCATACAAGAGCCCCACAGCCAGCCTGCTGTAACCCTTTAACGTGTGAGGTCACAGTTACGCCAGTGGAATTTTCTCAACTGAACATTCCAATGCTGATGTCACTACCGGTGAGTCAAAGCAATGGAGTTCCAGAACAACTGACTTTCTGAAATTCTAAAAGGAAAAATTAACGGAGTGGCTTCTTGCTTCGGCCTCATTTAACTTGAGCTTTGCTTCCGCACAATTTGTTTTATTTTCTATGGTCTGACATTTTACATTTATCTTTTTATACATCGTTTTTATGTCTCTAATGAATTATTCTCTATATATACCATTCCTGTTTCTGCTTCTTTTTATCTGTTTAAAGATAAAATTGAGCACAAAAGCAAGATAAGACAAAGAAAAAGAGTAAGAGAAGGAAAAAGCTGGAAATATCACTCAGAATGCCGATGGTATTCTCTTCTTTCTGGATGTCTAAGGTATTCTGGTTCTCTCTGGACTTCCATGATACCCTGGTTCTCTCAGTATATCTATGGTACTCTGGTTCTCTCTCTATCTCATGGTACCCTGGTTCTCTCAGGATGTCTATGGTACCCTGGTTCTCTCAGGATCTCTATGGTAACCTGGTTCTCTCAGGATCTCTATGGTACCCTGGTTCTCTCAGGATCTCTATGGTACCCTGGTTCTCTCAGGATCTCTATGGTACTCTGGTTCTCCCAGGATCTCTATGGTCCCCTGGTTCTCTCAGGATGTCTATGGTACCCTGGTTCTCTCAGGATCTCTATGATACTCTGGTTCTCTCAGGATGTCTATGGTACCCTGGTTCTCTCAGGATGTCTATGGTACCCTGGTTCTCTCAGGATCTCTATAGTACCCTGGTTCTCTCAGGATCTCTATGGTACCCTGGTTCTCTCTCTCTCTCTATGGTACCCTGGTTCTCTCAGGATCTCTATGGTACCCTGGTTCTCTCAGGATCTCTATGGTACCCTGGTTCTCTCTCTCTCTCTATGGTACCCTGGTTCTATCAGGATCTCTATGGTACCCTGGTTCTCTCTCTCTCTCTATGGTACCCTGGTTCTCTCAGGATCTCTGCGGTACCCTGGTTCTCTCAGGATCTCTGCGGTACCCTGGTTCTCTCAGGATCTCTGCGGTACCCTGGTTCTCTCAGGATCTCTGCGGTACCCTGGTAGAAGCCGCTCCCTGTGCTGAATGAACTGAGCAGAAACCCTGAGCAGTGGGGCGCCTCCACCAACACACAATCCACCAAAAATAACTCTTCCACCAACACCGCCCGCACCCAGCTCCTGGAGGACGGCTACCTCTCCTACGGGGTCAGTGAGGGGTCAGTGAGGGGTCAGATACCCACTTGTGGCCCAGGTGTTTGAGGAAGTAGCCCAGGACTTTCAGGGCCTGGACCCGGATGCTCTCACTCTTGGAGGCCAGCAGCTTGTAGATCACCCTGGAGAACAGAGAGGATGATGAGGGGAGACATCTCTACTGGAGAGAGCTTATGAGCTTATGAGCGCGCACATGTTTATGAGTGTGCACGTGTTTATGAGTGCAGATGTGTGTTATGAGCATGTGCGTGTTAATGCTCCGACCATCAGAAGAAGGAAGACATGTGAGAAGGCTGTATGTCGCAGGGAACTATGGGAATTGGAGTGTTATGACCACTAGTCGCCAGGGGTGGGCGCTAAATCCACCAAAAGCGAGGAAAATCGTAGATTGACACTTTAAACCGAGACATTAATATTTGTTGCTGCTGTTTTTGTTATTGCTGTAGTTGTCTCTACACATAGATAACGCTGAAATGGCATGGATGTTCACTGTAACAGACGGGCAGTGGTAACGCTTGGCTGCACCCGTCAGCAGATCTGTGGATTCATCCAAACGAATACTCACAGTGTTGTTGCTCTATAGCTTCAGCCCTCAAACTGAAATCAGACCCTGCACACCTCCAGTACATCAGGGTTGGGCCAGTCTGTTCCCTGAGGCCTGCGTGTTTGCAGGATTTCAATCCTCCCAATTACCCTGGCCCAATTAGCTAATTAGCCGTAAACACCATTGTTGGTCCAATCAGATATAATAACATATCAGATCGGAGGCATGACTAATGACTAATTAAATAATTAAGAGCAGGAGTTGCCATGGCGCCCAGAGACAGTATGACCCTCCTTGACCACTCCTGTCTGACATCATCAGCTGAGGTGTCATGTGACAACCACAGGTCAGATCAGGTTCAAACAATTATGTGAAATGCTTTACCCCTTTGAGACCAGTACAATGCAGACCACTTACAATTATCATCGCAGCAATGAAAATAGATGTTCACGGATATTCAACAGAAGATTGTTCTTTCATATGACTGCATATTTCAGTTAGTTTTCACAAACACATTGCATGACCCCTCTCACAACAAGTAATGAAGGTGTACTACATCTTATGATCAATGTCACAACACATATGGTATTCCATATGTACACGTTAGAATGTATGCAGCAATAATATTGAACCTCTTATTTTGAATACACTGCATACAATTTGCCATGTGTTCACAATGTTATGACACTTGTAATAAGCTGTAATAGTCTGTTATAATGCTGTTATAACAGTGTGATAATCATGATTAAACCACAGTTATATAGGATTTCCAGGAACATTTTCTTATATTTATCCTGAAGACATACTATGCAGGGTTTTTTTAACCTTGCTGTGGACCTGTGCTTACAATCAAAGAAGTCTCCTCCACCACCAAGGTAAAAATCCTGTACAGAATGCCTTTAAATATGCTTAACCAGCATTACAAGAACTCCAAACATGTACTGGGGGTAGTTCTGTCTTTTTGTCCCGGGAGGCTTTTTGTCCCTGGAGGCTCACCGTATCCCACTGCGCTGGTCGAAGGCGGGGATCATGGAGGCGGGATGCTCTGACATCAGAGCCACCAGGAGCTGCAGCACGTCGTGGATGTTATCGTCCTGTGGCACAGCGGACAGCGGGCGCTTAAGAGCTTGTTTAAAACAGAGCTTTCCAGCCACGCTAGAGCCAGCATTTCAGTTTAAAACAGACATTTTCAGCCACGCTAGAGCCAGCATTTCAGTTTAAAACAGACATTTTCAGCCACGCTAGAGCCAGCATTTCAGTTTAAAACAGACCTTTACAGCCACGCTAGAGCCAGCATTTCAGTTTAAAACAGACCTTTACAGCCAGGCTAGAGCCAGCATTTCAGTTTGAAACAGCCTTTCCAGTGCCAGCATTTCAGATTTCAGCTCCACACTCCACAGACCTACAATGCAGTGCTTATGGGTCCCATGGGAATGAGGCATTAGAAAAATATTATCCATGTCCTTCACCATCTCTCTCTTCCTATCTCACTGCCCCTCTCACTCTCTCCATCTCTATCTCCCTCTCTCTCCCTCTCTCTCTCCCCCCTTTCACTTTCTGTCCATCTCTCTCTCACTCTATCCCTCCATCTCTCTCTCTCTCTCTCTTTTTAATGAATATTAAAGAGAACATAAATTTGAAAGGGTCCCTGGTAGTGGTTGATGCAGTGGGCTGGCTAGACCTTCCATAAACTTCAGGAAAAACTACATCCCAAGGTGTGCATTAATCAGTCCAGCACAATCATACCTTAAAAAAAACAAAACTATTTAATATTCCTGGAGAGCCTCTGTCTGCGTTTTTACTCCCAGCATGCATTGCTCCAGCACAGAGAGCTCATGAGGCAGGTCTTAGGCCCCGGGAGAGGCTGAACACCCCCCCGGGTCGAGGCGGGGGGCTTACCTCATGCATGGTCAGCAGGTAATTCAGAATGCTCTGCAGCTCATCCTCCTTAACGCCACGATCCTGTGTGCGAAAGAAACAAGATATCTACCCTGACCCACTTAGTACAGCTAACTTAGTGTACCGAACACGGCACTCTAACCACCGGACAACCTTCGGACAACCATCGGACAACCACCCCGGCTTTGGATCAATTCTCTTTCAATTCACTGAATTCTGGGATGTTTCGGAAATTCTTGCCACATACGGTAGGTTTTTCAAAACTTTCCCTCAAAGAGAAACAGTAATGTAATCGGGCTTTTTAATATGACAGTGTTTGTTCTGTGTGGGTTTAACTTTTTATAAGAAAAATAAATATGTTATAGGGTAAAGTTTTGTTTGGAATAAAAGGCAACTTTGAAAACTGCTCAAATGCATGAACGTAAAATCACCAATAAAAAAATATATATTTTGGAAATGGAATATCATGGGCATTTTCAGTTACGAACTGGCCTTTCATTCATTTCCTGGATGGGCTAAAATAGAATGGAATTGACCCCGACATGACAACCACTGTAACTGCATTCAGCACTTTTAACGTTGATTAAAATGCCAGTAAAATGTTACTGTATGTATATCGTTCTTGCCTGCACAGGGACAACAGATGTTAATCATGTTAAAGCTAACGGTCACGCCGTCAAATTAAAATTGGATAAGGAAATAAACACGTCCAGAAATAAGACACGTCCTGAGAACAAACGCTACTACCTAATCACCAGCAGGGTGTGATGAACGTGTGATCTGCCCAGCGCTTCTAAAAATGATCCGTGTAATAACAAGCCCGAGAGAGCAGCGTCGCGTGATGGAACGTGTGAGCGAGACACTGAGGTGGAATCCAAACTTCTTCTTCTTCTGCGTCTTCTTCTTCTTTCTTTCTGCTGTATCCGATCGCTTTCAACTTCTCAGAAAAGGCTCAGCAGCGGATGCCTATATCTCAGAAAATGCATAATATATTTCATGCACATTAATTCCGTACGTTTTTTCCCCTCCCCTGGCCTGTGTCTGCTGTGCGGCTGACTGCAGAACATGTTGTACAGACGCTTTTGCGATTTTCTCTCCTTTTTTTAAAAATGAAAACTGAAATTGTGCATTATTGATCAGAGAGGGGCAGACCACCAAAGGGACAGTAATTGGTTTTCTGGGAGAGACGCATCATCTGATGTTATCTGAAGCCCAAGTGTGTTTACACTCCGGTGTTTAAAAGCACATTATCTCCGCTGCGACGAGGCGCACTGATGTTGCCCACTCACAGCGGGGAAAACCAGCCGTCCGGGAAACGCCACGGCAAGAAGAACCAACCGAGTTTAACCAAGAGAGCCGACAAATTATCCTTCAGAAACAAGATGGCGGTTACCCATTCAACCCAGTTTAACCAAGAGAGCCGAAAAATTATCCTTCAGAAACAAGATGGCGGTTACCCATTCAACCCAGTTTAACCAAGAGAGCCGACAAATTATCCTTCAGAAACAAGATGGCGGTTACCCATTCAACCCAGTTTAACCAAGAGAGCCGACAAATTATCCTTCAGAAACAAAATGGCGGTTACCCATTCAACCGAGTTTAACCAAGAGAGCCATGCGGGGCGGACAAATCATCCTTCAGACATAAAGAAGTAGCCCTGTGTTTTTACAGAGCGGTTACCCATTCTGCCAAC
>NC_083766.1:58142372-58147372 GCF_963514075.1 Conger conger
AAAAAGAGAGATGGAGAGATAGAAAGGGATGAAGGGAGGAAGAGAGGAGGGAAAAATAGATTAGAGAAAATAACTGGGAGAAAGGGCGGGAGAGAGACAAGAGAAAGAGAGAGAGGGCATAGTAAACCCTGTGTGTAGTAACTAGGTCTGCATGATGGCTGCTGTTCTGTTTGTGAGAAAATTTCACAGTACATGCGTGTCCCATGCCCTTAAATCCCTCTCACCGTGGACTAGTGAGGAGAAAATAGAAAATGTTTCTTGTTATCTCTGCAAAAAAAAGAAAAAGAAAAGAGGAAGAGACAGTTTGTTTTTTGAGCCACTGAAGCTCTCTCTCTGCCTCTCCTCCTCTCTTTCCACCCCACCGTAGCGCTGGGTCGCTAGGGACTCGTGTGCTATCGAACGGCCAATCACAACGCACAGCCATCTCTGAGGGGCAGCTCAGCACAAACCGCATGCATATTTTATTTATCCATACGACAGCCGGCCTGGAAATATGGATTATCTGCTTATTAATCATCGGCGGTGGAATACTCGGAGCAAAGTAAACCCCAGACCTGCGGTCCCCACGCCTGGTTTCACACCGAACGGCCGCTACCTCCATGTAACGTGCGCGCGGTTAAACCGGCAAAGCTCTCTGTGTCCGTGAGAAACGCAGAGACTGGGTTCTGTTTGTGGTCACGGCGGGTTCCCCCTCTGTAGCCGGGTTATGGCCCTGTAGCCGGGTTATGGCTCTGTAGCCGGGTTATGGCTCTGTAGCCGGGTTATGGCCCTGTAGCCGGGTTATGGCTCTGTAGCCGGGTTATGGCCCTGTAGCCGGGTTATGGCTCTGTAGCCGGGTTATGGCTCTGTAGCCGGGTTCCCGCTCTGTAGCCGGGTTATGGCCCTGTAGCCGGGTTATGGCCCTGTAGCCGGGTTATGGCTCTGTAGCCGGGTTATGGCTCTGTAGCCGGGTTCCTGCTCTGTAGCCGGGTTATGGCTCTGTAGCCGGGTTCCCGCTCTGTAGCCGGGTTATGGCTCTGTAGCCGGGTTCCCGCTCTGTAGCCGGGTTATGGCTCTGTAGCCGGGTTATGGCTCTGTAGCCGGGTTATGGCTCTGTAGCCGGGTTATGGCCCTGTAGCCGGGTTATGGCTCTGTAGCCGGGTTATGGCTCTGTAGCCGGGTTATGGCTCTGTAGCCGGGTTATGGCCCTGTAGCCGGGTTATGGCTCTGTAGCCGGGTTATGGCTCTGTAGCCGGGTTATGGCTCTGTAGCCGGGTTATGGCTCTGTAGCCGGGTTCCCGCTCTGTAGCCGGGTTATGGCCCTGTAGCCGGGTTATGGCCCTGTAGCCGGGTTATGGCTCTGTAGCCGGGTTATGGCTCTGTAGCCGGGTTATGGCTCTGTAGCCGGGTTCCCGCTCTGTAGCCGGGTTATGGCTCTGTAGCCGGGTTCCCGCTCTGTAGCCGGGTTATGGCTCTGTAGCCGGGTTATGGCTCTGTAGCCGGGTTATGGCTCTGTAGCCGGGTTATGGCTCTGTAGCCGGGTTATGGCTCAGTAGCCGGGTTATGGCTCTGTAGCCGGGTTATGGCTCTGTAGCCGGGTTATGGCTCTGTAGCCGGGTTATGGCCCTGTAGCCGGGTTATGGCTCTGTAGCCGGGTTATGGCTCAGTAGCCGGGTTATGGCTCTGTAGCCGGGTTATGGCCCTGTAGCCGGGTTATGGCTCTGTAGCCGGGTTATGGCCCTGTAGCCGGGTTATGGCTCTGTAGCCGGGTTATGGCTCAGTAGCCGGGTTATGGCTCTGTAGCCGGGTTATGGCTCTGTAGCCGGGTTATGGCTCAGTAGCTGCACCAGCACTGAACACTATACACACACACACACACACACACAGTGCTGTTTACCCACCCAGCAGAGAGCTGGGAGAGAGAAGCAGTGGAATGTTCCAGAAACATCATCAGCCACGCGGCTGAAGGGTGTGAAACTCTTTATGACTCTAAACCGCGTCTGAACAAAGCGGCGGCCGGCGCGGGGGAGCGGCGTCTCGTCTCCGTGTGAGAAGGTGTGAATCGGGGCTTTTAACAGCGCGACGCGAGGCTCCAGCCTCCAGCCAATGACGGCGCTGGGTCGCTAGGGACTCGTATGCTATCGAACGGCCAATCACAACGCACAGCCATCTCTGAGGGGCAGCTCAGCACAAACCGCATGCATATTTTATTTATCCATACGACAGCCGGCCTGGAAATATGGATTATCTGCTTATTAATCATCGGCGGTGGAATACTCGGAGCAAAGTAAACCCCAGACCTGCGGTCCCCACGCCTGGTTTCACACCGAACGGCCGCTACCTCCATGTAACGTGCGCGCGGTTAAACCGGCAAAGTTCTCTGTGTCCGTGAGAAACGCAGAGACTGGGTTCTGTTTGTGGTCACGGCGGGTTCCCCCTCTGTAGCCGGGTTATGGCTCTGTAGCTGGGTTATGGCTCTGTAGCCGGGTTCCCGCTCTGTAGCCGGGTTATGGCTCTGTAGCCGGGTTATGGCTCTGTAGCTGCACCAGCACTGAACACTATACACACACACACACACACACACAGTGCTGTTTACCCACCCAGCAGAGAGCTGGGAGAGAGAAGCAGTGGAATGTTCGAGAAACATCATCAGCCACGCGGCCCGGCTGAAGGGTGTGAAACTCTTTATGACTCTAAACCGCGTCTGAACAAAGCGGCGGCCGGCGCGGGGGAGCGGCGTCTCGTCTCCGTGTGAGAAGGTGTCAATCGGGGCTTTTAACAGCGCGACGCGAGACTCCAGCCTCCAGCCAATGACGGTGCGAAGCCCCACACTGTGCCGCTGACAGGGAGGAGCGGGGCGCAGAACCGAAACCGTTTACCCCTCCACCGCTCCTCTCTCCACGCCGCTCAAAGCCCTCTCTCCACACCCGAAACATTTCAGAAGACCCGATTTCTGGCAGCCGTCTGGAGACACTTTCCGTTTCGTTCATTTTTTCAGAACGTACGGCGTGTAACTACTTCACAAAATGGAGGCTGTTGCAGTGGGTGCTGAGGAATCACAACAGAGACACGCTGATTCAGGAAGGCTAATTCAAACCGGCATGAAGCACCGTCTCTGTTCATGCGAATAACTGCCAGAACAAGCAATTATTTTCCATAAAAACCACTATTTGGTTCACTCTGTGGACGGCTGAAATCTAAAAACTGTGTTGGTGAAGATGAAAAAAGAGAAAATTCCCAGCCAGTACTCCTGAGAGTCGGTAAAAGGGGAATGTTTGATAGGGCAGGCTTGTAGCCACCATACCCCCTCCCATAAATAAAACATTGTGCAGGACTACACGGAACAGCCGTAAAAGCATTCTGGGGCTTTCCGGAAGCCGGCATGCTAAGCAACAGACTGTGTGTGTGTGTGCGTGTGTGTGCGTGTATGTGTATGAGCACCAGCTATCACTCAGAAAACTCATTTACACACGACTGGCTGCTTCACGAAGCCCAAGTGCCCTCCCCCGCTCCTCTGCCTGTCCAGTGAGAGACGGTGCCCCCAAAAAACACAGCGCGCCAACTACAGTGACATCGTTCACTTACCCATACACTCACTCAACAATCCTCGGTCACTCACTCACTCACTCACTAGCCTACACACTCATCTACTCACCCATTCATTTTACACCATTTGTACTTAGGTGGTAAAAAAAGTAGTTACTGCACAAAGTATGTATAAATGACTTTTGAGTATTAATGTACAGGTTATGGACAGGGCATTCTCCTACAGTGAGTGGAAATGTATAGGTTATGTATAGGGTACTTATCCACAGTGAGTGTTAGTGTATAGGTTATCTATAGGATACTCTTCCACAGTGAGTGTTAGTGTATAGGATACTCTCCCACTGTGAGTGTTAGTGTATAGGTTAGGTATAGGGTACTCTCCCACAGTGAGTGTTAGTGTATAGGATACTCTCCCACAGTGAGTGTTAGTGTATAGGTTATCTATAGGGTACTCTCCCACAGTGAGTGTTAGTATACAGGGTACTCTCCCACAGTGAGTGTTAGTGTATAGGTTATCTATAGGGTACTCTCCCACAGTGAGTGTTAGTGTATAGGATACTCTCCCACAGTGAGTGTTAGTGTACAGGGTACTCTCCCACAGTGAGTGTTAGTGTATAGGTTATCTATAGGATACTCTTCCACAATGAGTGTTAGTGTATAGGATACTCTCCCACTGTGAGTGTTAGTGTATAGGTTATCTATAGGATACTCTCCCACAGTGAGTGTTAGTGTATAGGTTAGGTATAGGATACTCTCCCACAGTGAGTGTTAGTATACAGGGTACTCTCCCACAGTGAGTGTTAGTGTATAGGTTATCTATAGGGTACTCTCCCACAGTGAGTGTTAGTTTATAGGGTACTCTCCCACAGTGAGTGTTAGTGTATAGGTTAGGTATAGGATACTCTCCCACAGTGAGTGTTAGTGTATAGGTTAGGTATAGGGTACTCTCCCACAGTGAGTGTTAGTGTATAGGGTACTCTCCTACAGTGAGTGTTAGTGTATAGGGTACTCTCCCACAGTGAGTGTTAGTGTATAGGTTATCTATAGGATACTCTCCCACAGTGAGTGTTAGTGTATAGGGTACTCTCCCACAGTGAGTGTTAGTGTATAGGGTACTCTCCCACAGTGAGTGTTAGTGTATAGGGTACTCTCCCACAGTGAGTGTGAGTGTATAGGGTACTCTCCCACAGTGAGTGTTAGTGTATAGGGTACTCTCCCACAGTGAGTGTTAGTGTATAGGGTACTCTCCCACAGTGAGTGTGAGTGTATAGGGTACTCTCCCACAGTGAGTGTTAGTGTATAGGGTACTCTCCCACAGTGAGTGTGAGTGTATAGGGTACTCTCCCACAGTGAGTGTTAGTGTATAGGGTACTCTCCCACAGT
Source organism: Conger conger (assembly GCF_963514075.1). Lineage (NCBI taxonomy): Eukaryota > Metazoa > Chordata > Actinopteri > Anguilliformes > Congridae > Conger > Conger conger. The sequence goes on from NC_083766.1 coordinate 58,147,281, forward strand.
GAGTGTTAGTGTATAGGTTAGGTATAGGGTACTCTCCCACAGTGAGTGTTAGTGTATAGGGTACTCTCCCACAGTGAGTGTGAGTGTATAGG
>NC_083766.1:58152372-58157372 GCF_963514075.1 Conger conger
TGTGTCTGTGTGGAGGGGTCAGTCATTCAGGGAAGCCATTTTGTGCCTGTGTCTGTGTGGAGGGGTCATTCAGGGAAGCCATTTTGTGCCTGTGTCTGTGTGGAGGTGTCATTCAGGGAAGCCATTTTGTGCCTGTGTCTGTGTGGAGGTGCCATTCAGGGAAGCCATTCTGTGCCTGTGTCTGTGTGGAGGGGTCAGTCATTCAGGGAAGCCATTTTGTGCCTGTGTCTGTGTGGAGGGGTCAGTCATTCAGGGAAGCCATTTTGTGCCTGTGTCTGTGTGGAGGGGTCAGTCATTCAGGGAAGCCATTTTGTGCCTGTGTCTGTGTGGAGGTGTCATTCAGGGAAGCCATTTCGTGCCTGTGTCTGTGTGGAGCTGTCATTCAGGGAAGCCATTTTGTGCCTGTGTCTGTGTAGAGGTGCCATTCAGGGAAGCCATTTTGTGCCTGTGTCTATGTGGAGGTGCCATTCAGGGAAGCCATTTTGTGCCTGTGTCTGTGTGGAGGTGTCATTCAGGGAAGCCATTTTGTGCCTGTGTCTGTGTGGAGGTGTCATTCAGGGAAGCCGTTTTGTGCCTGTGTCTTTGTGGAGGAGTCATTCGGGTAAACCCCATAATGCCTGTGTCTTTGTGGAGGTGTCATTAAGGGAAACAATTTTATGCTCATGCCTATGGGCAATTTAGACTCTCCCATCAGCCTAACCTGCATGTCTTTGGACTGTGGGAGGAAACCGGAGTACCCGGAGGAAACCCACGCGAACATGGGGAGAACATGCAAACTCCGCACAGAGAGGCCCCGGCTGACCGGGATTCAAACCCAGGACCTCCTTGCTGTGAGGCGGCAGTGCTACCCACTGCACCATCCGTGCTGCCGCCCATTAGATACCTTGAAAAACATATTTGATTTGCCTTGTGTGGCACCTTGCACGCTCAAGCTCAAGTTTATTTTGGATTATTTTGGAAGTGTGCCATTCACTCAGACTGCATAATGGGTACTGTCTGTCACCACATACCCTAAAGCTCAGGTTTAATTTGGATTCTTTTGGAAGTGTGCCATTCACAGGGGCTGGCTAATAGGCCTGTCTGTCACAGCGTACACTAAAGGTCAGGTTTAATTCGGAAATTAAACTAAAGCTGTCAGCTTGAACAAGCAAACCGGCAAAGAACGGCATCCATTTTGATGTCCCGTTGCCACTTTGGCCCGGTCCACAGGACTTTATGCGGAGCCTTGGAAAGAACACATTCTCCTGTCTGAGGCTCCTCTCTGAAGGAAGGCAGTGTTCCTGTCACATGTGTGCACGCGTGGGCGAGAACGCCAGCGACCGCGAATGCTGACTTATGTGAATCAGGCACATGTGTTATGTGAATCTGGCACATGTGTTATGTGAATATGGCACATGTGTTATGTCCAGGTGTTGGTGGAGAGACAGAAGCGGAGAGACCAATCTGCACCAGATGGTGGGGAGTGACAGAGAGGGAGGGAGAGAGAGAGAGAGAGAGAGAGAGAGAGAGAGAGAGAGAGAGAAATCCAATCCAACAAAACAAGTTTAAACTTGAACTGAGGTGATGGAGTGATAAAGAAAGAGGGAGAGGGGAAGGAGAGTGAGAGGGAGAAAGAGGGGGAGATGGGGTGGAGAGAGAGGGGGAGGGAGAGGTGAAAGGAGGGAGAGAGGGAGGGAGAGATGGAGTGAAAGAGAGAGGGCAGACTGCAGATAGAGAGAGAGGGAGGGAAGCAGAGGTGAAAGGAGGCAGAGAGGTGGAGAAAGAGAAAGGGCAGAGTGCAGATAGAGAGAGAGAGAGAGAGAGAGAGAGAGAGAGAGAGAGGCCAGCCTCCAGGCCGTGTCTCTGAGTGTCAGAGAGTCTATGGCTCCTGGCCCCAGTCTCACAGTGACAAAGTGGGCTCATTCCTCAAAGTCAGGAGAGGGAAATGCCACAGTGCTAAATGGTTGTCAAACAGGAGCTGGGAGATTGTGACGGTCACACTGTCTCCACACAGAGACAGACGTGCTGTCAGGGGAGACTAAGATGTGCTGTCATGACATAGATTCACTGTCCAGAGTCAGGCAGAGGATAGATACAGAGGCCTACTGTCACGATATACTGAGAGATAGCAGCATCATCATGATCGAGATACGTACAGCACTCTCAAGCAAAATCGGTCCATTATCACGATATAAGGAGAGATAAGAGTACCATCAGGATAGAGGTATGCTCTCAGGCATGACTGGTCTACTATCATGATAGACAGGTCTACAGACAGTAGAGAAAGGTACGTCATCATGATAGAGGTGCACCCTCAGGAGAGACTGGTCTACTATCATGATATACAGAGAGATAGGAGCATTATCGGGATAGAGAGGTGTACTCTCAGACAAGATCGGTCTACTGACATGTTAGACAGAGAAGTTTACTGCTCAGTCGCAGTAATGTGGAATATGTCGGTAGACACATTGTCGAAGGATTACAGATCTGTACACGACCTGATTATCTCTCAAATGTACACACACATTAATCGTAATGTACACAGCCGCATGCATTATTAACCGCTGCAAGCCGGCAATAGCATTATTTCCGTGTGATAAACGGGTTTCATGGAAGGAAGTACACATGACACCACATGAATATGGGATTATGCTAAAGCTCACATTTCACATTCAGTTTGTGTGGACTGCTTTCAGACGGAGGTGCACTGAGACTGAACGGGCGTCAGCTCAAACCTCCAGCACAGGATGAATGCATTAAAATGGAGATGGCATCGAGACGGCATTCGGAAAATGGGAAAACCTGAAATCTTCATTAACCCGAAGCTCTGAACAGGAGAGGGAGAGAGAGAGAGGGGGAGAGAGGGAGGGAGGGAGAGTGTATATGAAACAGAGAGGGGCAGAGGTAAAAAGAGAGAGAGGTAGGCTCACTGGAATGAGCCAAAGAGAATAATGCAAAGCTCCCCCATCCCACTGCAGCCCGAAGAAAGGCAATGCAACTGGGCCTCAGTTCGGACCGGGAGGGACCTGCCCTCTGCCTGTTTCAGAGCTCCATCCAGCACCAAGCAATTAACAGCAGAATCCAAAAAAGAATCCAAACTATTTAAAGCTATTCCCCACCGCGGCCAGGTCTGTAACGCTCACTGTAGGGTTTGGTACACAGACACAGGAGGGAGTGTGTGAAAGCAGGGGTCTGTAACACTCACTGTAGGGTTTGGTACACAGACACAGGAGGGAGTGTGTGAAAGCAGGGGTCTGTAACACTCACTGTAGGGTTTGGTACACAGACACAGGAGGGAGTGTGTGAAAGCAGGGGTCTGTAACACTCACTGTAGGGTTTGGTACACAGACACAGGAGGGAGTGTGTGAAAGCAGGGGTCTGTAACACTCACTGTACGGTTTGGTACACAGACACAGGAGGGAGTGTGTGAAAGCAGGGGTCTTCAACATTCACTTATAGAGGACGGAACCAGGGCGGGGCCACTTCTGGTTGCCGTGCCGACTGGCACGCAGAGTGCCACTGATCCGCTCCTGACCGGAATGAGAAACGCGCGGCGTTGTCCCTGGTTACGGGGGGAACGTGAAGTGGCGAGAGTGTTGTGGAGCGCTCCGTACCTTCTCCAGCAGGTACCCGATCACCAGGAAGCCCTTCCCACCCAACATCTGCTCCTGCATGGCCACCGAGCTCTTCAGCAACTCCACCAGGAAGGCCAGGAGAGTGGCGCTGAAACACACACCATTACACACCATTACACACACCATTACACACACACACACACACACATACATACACACACACACACCATTACACACACACAGGATTACACATACACACATGTACACACACACCATTACATATCATTACACACCATTACACACACACACAATTACACCCATGTGAACACATACACGTATACACACACATACACACGATTACACATACATATATATATACACACACACACACACACAGATGCATATATACACACACACACACATACATACATATGCACACACACAAAAGCACACACAGACACAAACAATAGCATACATTAGGCATGTTGAAATGTCAGTGCTTCAGAAAGCCGTCGCCACACAGACCCATCCATTCACAGCAGTCATGCTAAATGGCTTCAGGTGCTGAACCGAAAGGCCCAGTGAAATCAATGGCATTAAAATGTAAAAGGCAGCACAGAGCACAATCAATTGCACAAATACCAGGGGAGAGACCACAATGCCACCAACACAGCTGTTTTAATAGGCATCTGTACGGACTGCGCTGCCTCAGTTCCTCAGTGTAAGGAGTTTCATTATATGCTGTGTGATTTATCTCCAGGTCAAATGTGGCCTTTAATGCCGAAAACAAAGCATATAAACTCAATTACTGGAAAAAAACTCAAATAAAACTACAGTATCTAGAAATTATGGACACACAGCGCTTAACGAAGAGGATTGGTGCTCTTTAAACTTTTATCTCTGCCCTTTCCTCCGAGGAGACGTTTCGCCTGTGAAAATGTATTCCAGTTATCTGGCCACCGGTGATTAGAAATAAACCAAAACAAAAAGAACTTTGTTCTTTGTTTCAATATTATCGTTTTACATAGAAATATGCAGGACAATGAAATGCATGTTCAAGCTGATTCTAAAAAGTCCAACAGTAAGCTACATTAGACTGCAACAATGACGGTATGAATACATACAGCAAGGTGTAATTTTTATTACTCAACTAATGCCAATTATTTATTTTTGTTTGTTTATATTACATTTGTTGCATATTGCATTTATTATGCTAAAATAGTTCATCTCCAAACCCTGTGAATAAATGCGGTGTTTCCGGAACTTGTGTTGTGACTCCCGTCATCTGGCACGTCACAATGTTTTTACATCTTAAAAATTCACACCGTCTCGTGGACTTTCCTCTTCAACCTGCTCAACATCTCTCAGACATGAATTCACTAATCACATCACAACATGATCACTCAGTTATAAATATCCAATAACACACACGTCCTGAAAGCCAGC
>NC_083766.1:58162372-58174872 GCF_963514075.1 Conger conger
ACATGCTGAGGATCGAAGCCCAGACAGATCTGGCCTCCGGCGGCTGGCTGGCGGAGTCACTCTTAATGGGCTCTGGTTCAGGAAAACCCCAGGCTTATGAGAGGCCTACGGGAGAGATCCGTATCACTTTGAAGAGTAGGTTTTTTGGAATGTTTTATTATTTTCAATTCAGTGTTCGAGAACTCTACTGCTTACAATTGCCACCAGTGGTCATTCCAATGTGACATCAGCATTGGAATATTCAGTCAAGAACATTCTAGTCACATACGTATTTGTGATCTCACACTTTAAAGAGTTAATCTCATATTAAATCCTTACATGCTAACCACACAATCTATAATGTACCATGTAACACGTACCACAATCTAACATGTACCATGCGGGGCAGCCTGTAGCCTAGAGGCTAAGGTACATGTCTGGGACCCGGAAGGTTTATGGTTCAAGCCCCGGTGTAGCCACAATAAAATCCGTGCAGCTGCTGGGTCCTTGAGCAAGGCCCTTAACCCCACATTGTTCTGTGCGGGGTTGTCCCCCTGAGTCTAATCAACTGTAAGTCGCTTTGGATAAAAGCATGAGTGAAAGATTTTAATGATGAGCGATTAAGGAGGTGCTAAAGTTTCTGCTCCCTGCATATGACCGAGCAGAGTCATTACAAGTTCCCATATTCCAATATCTCTCCTCTGCGCCGACTTAATCTGCTAACAGAACTCAACCAGAAAAATCATTTTGTAATCCCCCGCATTAATCCCTTTTAAAAAATGTAAGAAAGCTCTGCAAAACGCACCACCTTTGGCTACTTCCACTGAGCCTTGAGATTAGTACCTTAAGGCTTTCTTCACAAATATTACATTAATACCTGGAGCCGGTTCCGCCTGCCTTCTAACGCAGCGCGTCACACGCAGAGAAGTACAGCTAATGAGAAATATTTCGTTTTCTCTGGAGTTACTACACAGTTATTACACAGTCACTACTCATTTGTAAATGTCAATGACCAATTTGCTAGTTGCTTTCATCAGAACAATGCGGAAATTGTTCGCGTTTTTCGAGGCTTTTATCGTATCAAAGGGCGTGAGCGCGCTTTCATGCGGCGAAGATGAATGAGAAGCTAAACGGCCCGTGATCATCGCACGTTACGTCCAAGCTAATGCCCGCGCATGAAGGATTTTATACAGCCGGGACTAAGACAACGGCAGAAAGAGATAACGTCCTACACTTGTTAAACAAAATGGCTCTCCTTTCAGGAAGCGAATGCGGACAGCTCCCCGGAACACTCCCGCCCCGGCTGCCAGCTTGAGTGGCTCAAACTGTCGCAGAGGTTAACGGCGTACTGACACGGTGTCTTCGATATTCCACCAGTGATCGCACTCGCTCAACCTCTCGAAGAGCAGACGCGCTCACCGGCCTGGCCTTGTAGGCCACCGCAGCATGTCCTGGCCATTTCAGGCCACATTCCTGCCCAGCAACAACAAAAAAGACTACATTACCCAGCATGCAACATTCATGCAACCGAATGGAATGACACTGCAGTAACGCTGCGGTGAATAACAAAAACAAAAGCACACAATCGCAAAGTTTTTACAACCTCTCTTTCATACTACGACAAACTGCAATATTCCAACCGTTTTTTTTTCTTCTGGTTTTTAATTAATTTGGGAGCTCAAAGTGGGGCTGTACGTATCCAATTTCCTCCCAGAATTTGGAACGCCCGATTGTCAACAAACTGCCAAGCCAACACCTACGGGGCACACACAGACAGGGCCCCGGCACGGAACCCAATTTGCAATCATTCACGCTTCCCGGGGACACTGATCAGCGCCGCGCGAAAACAGTGCCCTCCAGAGTGTCGTTATCTGGGCCCCCGCGGGGAGAGGGGGGAAGGTGTGAGATTGGGCCGTGCTGAAAAACTCCTCCTGTAGGGGGGGTTTGATGAAGAACGGGCCTCCCAGCCACACGCCCTGCATTTCACACGGTCTGACAGCGGCCTGTGGTTGCCGGGTGCGACTGAGGGACCCAGATACCGCCGCTGGGGGCTCTGTGGCAGGGAGATAAGACTCATCTCCGCAGGTGCAGAGGAGCGAAGTGGATGCCAAACAGGGGAGGGCAGGGGAAGGACAGAAGGGAGATGATTTTTACCAGAATTTTCTGGAATTAACAGTAACCACCTGCTTTTTCTGGATTTATCAGCAATCGCCTGCTTTTTCTGGATTTATCTGTAACCACCTGATTTTTCTGGATATAACAGTAACCACCAGATTTTTCTGGATTAATCAGTAACCACCAGATTTTTCTGGATTTAACAGTAACCACCCGCTTTTTCTGGATTTATCAGTAACCACCTGATTTTTCTGGATTAATCACGAGCCACTTGATTTTTCTGGATTCATCAGTAACCACCAGACCCTAAACATCTAGGCCCCCCAGGGCAGGGAAGAGGTGAGGTGACCGCTAAGCGCTAGTGAAGGTGAGCAGCGTGATCCCGGCATCCCGGGAAACGTGTCCCAGCACGGAATAACGGCACAAGCCCACACCTGTGTCCAGCACAAGTCATACCAGCGGCAGAAGATTAACCAATTGAAGGCTGTTTGAGTTGGCAGGAAGTGATGTAGCAGAAAATCACGAGGTTTCTGTGCCAGACACGCTGGTCACCGGCCTGGGAGGAAATGAGATGCAGGCCTGGTGTCGTTCTGTGGAACAGGGCACTGAGCTGGACCCAAAGATGGTCGAGAATATCCACACATTTAATCGACCGTTATCCACAAATGTAATAGCCAATTTGATTGCGATCATGTAATATGATTAGTATTCAATTTCAGAAGTGAATTTCATGACTTTACTTAAAAATCTGATTTTAGTTCACATCCCAGTAATCCACAGATCAGCGAGATCTAATGATGCAAAAGCTGTTTTTCACAGAGACTTATAATGAAGGCTGTTAACACATCACGTCTGCTGGATTTCGTCTCAGAGAGTTTCACGAAGTGGGTCAAGTGTGCATCAAAACGGGGCTATCCAAAGACACTCACGGCTGGTACATTCGCCCGGCTGTTTTATGGTGAATTCATCACAATACATACAAATACAATTCTGCAACGCCATCTTCACATCTGTCTGCTCAGGTTTATTCAGCTACGGTTCACCTGACCGCAGTAATGTCTGAAACAGAACCCACAGTCACAGGACTGGGGCAGGGGTCCACTCAAATGAGATTTATCTTTAATGTGACTTTTTAATGAAAGTTTTCAGCAGGATGAATTATTTTAAATTATGACTTTTATCGCTGCTGTTCTCAGACTCCCCATAAAACTTGGCTGCTGAGGGGTATGTCAGGGGAAATGCTCTTTTTGAAACACACTACTTTTAAAAAGTGTATTTCTGCCAATGTTGAAAAACACTTGAATAAAGCTCCTGGGCAATAATGAGTGCACATCGACTTACAGTAACGAAAATGTGAGGCTTTCAGTTTGTGAGAAATATCACAAAACTGACGTGAGTCGACTTCATAAATTACATCAGGCAGAACATTAATATATTTCCATTTTGCTAAACTTTTCCATAAGATTTCAAGGACAGCAGGACAGTTTCCCACGTCTGTTAATTATTTTCCCCACTTCCAGGGGTCGTGAGAGACCTTGGGAGCTGTGAATATAGATTGCTCTCGCTGTACACGGGTGAATAAGCCAACATTATTCATGTAAGGTAGACTTGATTAAATGAATGCCATCAGCCTTCAGCAACATTAGATGGCTAATGGGCCTTCATTAACCCTTTGAAGAGTATTATTTCATTGTTTTTATTTGTTTTTTTCTAAACTCCAAGTCGGTGTTCTAGAACCCCATTGCCGTCAGTCACCAGTAGTGATTGTGACATCAGCATTGGAACGTTCAGTTCCGGACATTCTAATCTCACATTTGTGACCTCACAGGGTTAATTCTTCCACCTCCACCGCTCCTAGAACCCCTTCTTAACAGCTTGTCACAGACATTAAAGATCTCCATGGGAACGGAAGACTTACGGTTACTCGCCCGACAATCTGATGAACTGCGACTGCACTGACTGTTCAACACAGTTCTTTCAAACGATATCTAAATCCAAATCACGATGTTTCTCCGTCTCCGTCAGATAAAAATCCATCCTCAACCCGGAACACTCTTATTGAATTTTCGGGGGGAACACCCCTAAGCGTCTCTTGCATTTCAAAAGTAGCAGCTTAAGGGCAGACAACACGTCACCCCCCCAAATTCAATCAGTTAAACCACCCTGCTAGAACACACATTATCTTCCCTCCCTGCAACCAAACCATCGTCCACGGCCATGGCTAAACACATTTCTGGGTAATCCTGGGAGGGAGGGGGGCGGGCACAATGGCAGCCATGACTGACAGGGGCTCTAGTGAGTGATCCCGACTCAAACGGACAGCGTTTTCTCTGATGAAGGCCGTTTAACCCTCGTCGGCCGGTCCTAAAACCCGGACAGAAGGCCCCGTTTCCTCCACTGTGGGGGTGGTTGAGCCTGCGGCTGACTGAACTCTGCAGGCTTCCGTCTCCACACACAGGACGTGTGAGAATAGCGTTTATTTATTGATGTATGTATTCATTTCCCCACGGGCAAGGCCCAGTTCTCCTATAGTCTTGCTCCGATGGTGTGAGAAATCACAATTGATGGCCATCTCTTCAGTCCCCCCCCACCCTAAATGTTGTTCCACGGGACCGCTGCCATTAATCGGAGCCGGCCAATCACGGCAGCCGGGCACGACCCCTGTTGACCCCACCCTGGGCGGCGGTGTAATGGGCTGGGAGAAATCCCATCAGGGGCGTGTGAGAGCCAGGTAATGGCTGCCCTGAGTGGTCCTCTCACCCCTGAACACCCCACTCCCCCTGCAATCAGCCCAGCAGAACAGGGCCTCTGTATGCGCCGGGGAGAGGTCCATTAAAAACAAACAGCACCCCCCCCCTCTCAGGAGACTGCAGCTATCAGCACCCAGCCCAAATCTCACCCAGCCCAAATCTCACCCAGCCCAAATCTCACCCAGCCCAAATCTCACCCAGCCCAAATCTCACACGGGGGCACAGGGAGAAGGGGTCTCCTCAACCCCCCTGCTGCCCAGGATGCAGCGCACAGACCACACAGGGGAATCCAAACTAATGAGCTGTCTAAGAGCACTGAACACCAGGCCAATGGAGAGGGGAGCACACGGTCTGCAGACCTGAGCAGAACGGTTTGACGCAGTGCTGCACTCTCTCTGGTCCGTCGGTAAATGGATGGGTGAGAATGGACTGTTCTCATTGGTATGCATTCTCACATTTTCTTCTCATCTTTCCACTGTTTTGTCTTTCCTCCTGGGTACTGAACCTGGCACAGCACCCACCCCCAAGGCACCCCCCCCCCCCAAAATCCACGAGCTGCCAGACAGATTCAGTACAGACAGGCCTTTGAAGTAACTAACCCTCAGACAGCACTGCACCACACAAACAGCTCCTTCATACATTAATATGAACGAGGGGCTTATTGCCTCCAACAAACCAGTCCCCGGAGAAACAGGAAGTCGATAGGTAATCTCACAGGAAGTAACATACGAACTCTGAGGGTGTGGGAGGCACCAGACTCTGGGGAGATGTTGTGGTTTAGTGACACCCACTTGGAGGGATGAAATTATAGTGTGTGTTGTTTTTTGTGTTTTTACGCATTATGATGCATCGTAACATAATGTGTGTTTGTATAAGGGTGTGGTGATTTTACGCATTAACGTAATGTGTGTTTGTACATGTGTGGGAGTGTTATGAACGTTCACTGAGCCGATGTTAACCAGGCGGCCACACTGCCCAGAGGAGCTCTCCATCGTGCCTCTGATTGAGCTGTTAGGGAAATTGGATTGGACGTCACGTGCGTTCCCTCTCCCTCGCTCCTCTGTTACGGCAGCGGAGGTTCCCGTTCGCCCCAGACCGTCGTCTGAATCGCCGACACGGACAGGTTGCCACGGTAATTAAGAGCGATCGGCGGTAACCGAGCAACCAATTAAGCGGGAGATGACTGAACGCGCGCTGGCGGCCAGATGAACGGAGATAAACAGGGAGAGTTAAACGCGGTCTCCTGAACATCACAAACGCAGCGGTAACTCTTCATGAGGAGCCGCAGACTCCCAGCATCGCTCTAATCTTCTCACATTTCTTCCAATATTATCTCTTTGCATGTTTTAGTTCCTAAAATAACAAGAAAACAAAAACAACGACAGCACAGTTTTTTTGTTTTTTTTGGACGTTCTACTTTTTGCTGACTTAAGTCCAACATATTTTTCAGCAAGATATCATTATGTGCTCTACCAAACAGTTGAGCAGAATGTTAAAGAGTTAAACAGGGGGGGGGGGCATTGGTACCTTATATGCAGGGGAATAAGGATGTGTTTGGTTATCTGGAGACGGGGGTGTGGGTACCTTGTGTTTGGTTATCTGAGGAGGTGGGGTGTGGGTACCATGTACACGGTGGAATAAGGATGTGTTTGGTTATCTGGAGACGGGGGTGTGGGTACCTTGTGTTTCGTTATCTGGAGACGGGGGTATGGGTACCCTGTACATGGGGGAATAAGGATCTGTGTTTGGTTATCTGGAGACGGGGGTGTGGGTACCTTGTATGCAGGCCCCAGCTGATGGATGGCGAATATCTGGGCGGGGTTGAGCGCTTCGCTGAAGACGTAGATGGCCCCCAGCTGGCCGCAGAACACCCTGTTAGCGTCGGCCGTCTCCGACGAGCCCAGGAAGCATTTATCATAGCTCTGCAGCACAAAGTCAGGGAGCCAATCAGCAGCCACCAAATCTGTGCCACACGCCCAGACAGAGAATACACACATATGCACACACGCACACACGTGTGCACACACAAACGTACACACACATACATACATACACACGCAGGTACATACACATACATACATATGCACTCGCATGCACAAACATACACACAGATACATACACATACATGTACACACACAAACATACACACGTACGCACGCACAAACATACGCTCACATACAGACACATTTCCTATACAGGATTCCCCACCCAGCCAGAGCTCTGAGAATAGCCAGTCAAACACATAAATCCTACACACTCACTTCCCTGCTGAAACCCAGCTCCCCATGCTCCTATATCACCCAGTGTGTCTCCCACCTTCGTTACGAACACCTTCTCTGTTCTTTCCCCTCCCAAACATCACAGAAACCAGTTTCCACTCAAACTCCCTTCCAGCTCCGCAGACAAATCACTGGCAGAAAAAAAACCCCTGAAAGATGTTGCGTGTTCCGTTCTGCCGAAGATTCATGTTGCATTTACTGGAGTTTCCCGGAGAGGAGGAAGATCAAAGGCAGTGCGCCTCACAGCCTCCTGCAGCAACAACATCTGACAGCGGTGAAGACCGACAGCTGGAGTCAGGGAAGACCTCGCCGCCGCGAAAACTCACAAATCTCCGCCAGAAAAGAGTCGCTCCGGGCCCAAGTCACCCAACTCTCCTCCCCTTCCGTTCAGACTCCGCCCCCAACACCCTGACCCCGCCCGTTTACAGTTTCTGCTCTTCTTACTCTGACTATGAATAATTAGACTTCTCCCACTACCCTGCTCCGCCCTCCCGAATATAATCTGACTCCGCCCCTCGAATTCTTACTCCAGACCATTAAGCACCTCCCCTTCTGAGATAACTCCACCCCAATCAGCACCCTCCGCTGACATTTAGATCAGCGGTGGCCAATCATGCGGGGCCAAGAGTATTCAGGTCTTCATTTCAACCAATCACTACCCCTGCTGGTGTCACTAACGACACACCCTCAGCCAGAGAGGAGGGACCTAATGACATCAGCCGGTGTGGTGATTGGTTGGAATAAAGACCGGCAAACTCTCCGCGGCCCATGACTGGGAACACACGTGCGTAGTCATGGCGACGGCCATGACGACAGGAGCACTCACATCGTTGGTGTTGACGTGCCAGGCCATGTCGCCGTAGGAGACCAGCTGCCCGTTGACGTAGCAACGGATCTCGCTGTTCCGCCAGCGGTTGTAGATGTGAACGATACTGATCATGTACCACTGAAACAAAAACAAACAAAAAAAACACCATTAACATTACAGTATGACACATTCCATTACAAACACGGGCATTAGCATTACATTACATCACGTTACAAACGCGGGGACTGTGGTCAGCCACGCGATTAATATTAATTACATTAGCCATTTAGCAGAAGCTCTAATCTGGAGCGACGTACAATAATGTGCAAATCAGAACCAGGGACAAGTGCACTGAAGACCCGAGAGAGAAGTACATTTCCAAGTGCCAGAGTGATCACATAGATAAAAACCCTTGCAGAATTAATTATCAGATAAACTGAACAAGTGACAATACCACTGTTTTGGTAACTAGAACACCGAGGATAGTAAAATAATTAACGCAAGTGCGATCATGGCCTATGGCCGACACATAGCACACGTGGTTAATCATTATCGGGAGGTCGGGAGGGGAGGGAAAGGTGCAGTCTGAAAGGGCAAATTTTCAGTCTGCGTTTGCAGGTGGTCAGAGTCTCGGCTGTTCTGACATCCGGGGGAAGGTCGTTCCACCGCCGCGGGGCCAGAACTGACAGCTGCCGCGACCGTGAGGCGCAGGTGCGTCGAGGCGGTGCACCGAGGACACAAACAGGACAAAGTGAATATCAGACACTTATTTAAAATGTCTGCTTTCAGCCTGCGTCAGCTCCGCTGGATATATTCAGGTGTAAGGCAAAACCGTGCAGCTGTCAGCTGAAGTCACAGTGCAGGCAGGAACGCAGAACCCAGGCCTTAAGCTCTGATATAAATGTCTGTTATTTTCCAACACTTCTAGTAGCTATTTTCAGCTCAGCTGTACAAAAACACCTTTTAAAAGGCCGTAAGGCAGCATGCCTAATGACTGGAAACTTTCAGAGGGGCACGAAGTGTTATTCTTAGCAGAGTTGAAGAGGGAACTGTACATGACATTACTGGCATTTAGCAGATGCTCATAACCACTTAACCAACTCTTAACCAGAACCAGAACACCACTTTGACATTTTTTTTTACCCAGTATCCGTATGCGGTGGGTGAGTTTTTCCACAAGGGAAGACTTGCTGCTTGGCTTCTTAACTCGATTGGCAGACCCAAAAGGCCCATTCATTTATGAATACTGGGCCAATTGTAATGTATTTAATTAATTTATTAGAAACGAGGGAAGGCTTAACCTCCTCAAGCCTATTACATACAGCAACATATTATAGCATCCATTTTACAGCTGGACATATACATAAGCAGTTCTGCATACGTATATCTAGCTATCAAGTGCTGTAATAGTAAGTAATAATGAGTGCCTTAATCAAGAGTACACTGGCAGTGTCCTAACCTGGTATCAAACCTGCAGACTTTTGGCAACAAGCCCTGTTTCCCGCCCAGTACGCTACACTGATCCAGACCCCAGGGCCAAAATGGCCGCTTCAGCCTCGTCGGCTGCCACGGAAACAAGGCTCGGGCCCCGGAGCTCAAGGTTGTCTGGAGCTTCGGTGAGGAATTCAATTTCCCTCAGAGTTATGTCCCTCTCGCCGTGACAGGACAGGGAACGAGCCTTTCCCCGGCGGGGGGAGAAATACCGCCATTTCACAAAATCATTCCGGCCACGGTCGAGGGGAACGTTTCTCTTGTTTCTGCAGGGGGACGTCTCATCTACAGCACATTCCCAGACGAGCGACTCGTTTTAAAATTCCATATCGCGCGCGGCTCATAATTGGTTGCGAGCGAGACGGAATTCTTTACGAATCTCATTTATGCAAAGTGTTCTTTGCTTAGCGTGTGTAATCACATGGAGGAATTACATATGCATCAATGCCAAAGGCGCACACTGCCAACTGCTTAACGCACGCTGTCCCCACAATAACAGTGAGTGACACAAATCTGGCTGAAAAGAATGTCACTGTTTTTTTGGGCAAAAACTTTCCCATCCATTAGGTGCACTTGCCGTTTGTAGTGTATCGTCAATCAATAACATTGTCAACGGCATACACGCCAGTAAGAAAAGAAACGACACGAATAGACAGGAAAGGATTAGCATTCTGCTAAGAGCAGCCCTCCCACACTTAAACGTCTAAGTGTGCTGCTCATTAAAGCCCCATTGCATTAAGTGCCTAAGAGCACTTGCTGTCAGCTTATTTCAACAGTTTGACTTGCGAAAGGCCATTAAAGCTTCAGAAAGCGTTAAGTGAATTTTGTTTAAGTTCCTGTCGCCATTGGCTGAGACTTAACACTAGATCATAACAAGTGATTTCAAAAACAAACCCAATCTTAAACTTTTAAACAAACTGAGTCTCCTAATCTCCAAGCCCAACTGAAATACAAACTCTGAAAACAAACTCAATCTTACACTCTGAAATCCTCAATCTCAAATTCAATCTCAATCTGAAACCAAGTTCAATATCAAAGCCTGGTAGTGTACATATGGCAAGAGAGAGGGAGTGAGAGAGAGAGGGAGAGGGAGGGAGAGAGAGGGAGAGAGAGGGAGTGAGAGAGAGAGGGAGAGGGAGGGAGAGAGAGGGGGAGTGATAGAGAGAGGGAGGGAGAGAGGGAGAGAGAGGGAGTGATAGAGAGGGAGGGAGAGAGAGGGGGAGTGAGAGAGAGAGAGGGAGATAGATAGAGAGAGAAGGGGGAGAGAGAGGGAGAGGGAGATAGGAAGGGAGAGAGAGAGGGAGAGAGAGAAAGAGGGAGGGAGAGAGAGAGACGGAGAGAAAGAGGGAGGGAGAGGGGGAGGGATAGAGAGAGAGGAGTGATAGAGAGAGAAGGGGAAGAGAGAGGGAGAGGGAGATAGGGAGGGAGAGAGAGAGGGAGAAAGAGGGAGGGAGGGAGGGAGAGAGGGAGAAAGAGGGAGGGAGGGAGGGAGGGAGAGACGGAGAGACGGAGAGAGGGAGTGATAGAGAGGGAGAGAGAGAGAGAAAAGGGGGAGAGAGAGGGAGAGGAAGATAGGGAGGGAGAGAGAGAGGGAGAGAGAAAGAGGGAGGGAGAGAGAGAGAGGGAGAGAGAGAGGAGAGGGAGAGAGAGAGAGATGGAGCTGGAGCTCAGGGGTGAAGCCCTCGTTCAGTGGCTGAGCTGGAGACACGGGTGGGGGGTTGCAGGGACAAATCCAGGCTGTGCTGCTCACAGCGCAGTGTTTACACACCGACAGGCCCGAAGCCTGGGATCTCTGGGAGCTCACAGAGAGCAGAGTGTGTGTGTGTGTGTGTGTGTGCATCATACAATGACAAACACACACACTGCAGTCCATGCACTACAATTCACCCTGATCAACAGTTTCTAAGTATGATTTAAGCCTTCCATTATTCACTTCATCTGTTCAGGATTGTATCAATTTCGGTAATAGTTAAATTGCTCTGCCATTTTACTCTTATGAATGAAAAAACTGAGTTTGAATTTGTAATACTCACTTTATTGCTGCTTTCTTAGTCTAAATGGAAGTATTTTCAGCACCAAATCCTACCATCACAACGCAAAACTTGAGCAGATAGCAGTTGGACAGATTACACTGTGCCCAGAAGTCTTTATCCAGCGGTGTTTTCAGTAGGCCCTTTCCTCAGGACGGATGACCTCTACTTGACCTTGAGAAAGAGCAGGAGCCCGCAAACCCAGACGGAGGGTTGAGCTCGCTACCTCCAGACCCCGAACAGAGGGAGGAGGAAGAGGGAGGAGGCAGCGCTGCACTCGTCTAAACGCAGAAAGGACGGAGAGAGTGTTCAGAGCAGAGAGACGCCCAGAGGAGACGCTGCAGGCAGAGCTGAGCAGGCAGGAAGGCTCTCCACCATCATGTCAGGCCACCGCCGTCCGGGGGCTGAATACGTCAGCTTTTAAACGTTTTCACAAAGTCTTTGGACGCAGCTTTTTCGATGCCGTTGTTCTTGCGGCAGTTCGCAGCAATCGCAGACACCCCCCCCAGTCCATAGCAGACACCCCCCCAGTCCGTAGCAGACACCCCCCCCAGTCCGTAGTTACATCGAACACTCTCCCCTCTCCCGGCCACCGGGAAACCCGAGAGCTGGTTCTGACTGCAGTCGTTTCAATTCAGGAAGGACTACAACAGCCTTCAGCGCACTGAGCATGTGCGGAATGCACAGTGGTGAAATGCATTCTGGGCTCAAATGCGCGATTAGATAAACAGCGCTACACTCATTAAGCGAAATCATTACCATGCCAACAAGCAAATGGCAACTCAAAATGCAGCCTATGCTGACATGCTTAGAGGGTGACCCATGTAAGACCCCCCCCCCCTCTCGTCTTGTTGCCACGGAGGCAGTTTTCTCAGAGGCTAATGAGTTGCAGAACAAGCGGACCGCTTAATTGGTTGAGCTGTGTGTCCAGGGGGTCACTTTAATGCAGCGCACCTTACTCCCCTCACTGGAGCTCGGGAGCCAAGTCTGAGTGTGAGAGTGTGTGTGTGTGTGTGTGTGTGTGTTTGTATGTGTGTTTCAGAGTGTT
>NC_083766.1:58179872-58192372 GCF_963514075.1 Conger conger
GCGAGATTTAACGCTCTTATTTCCTCTGTTCGAGAGCCTAACTGACTTTAACGGCGGTATAAAAAAAATAATGTGCCAAGCAAAGCTCATGAAACATCTTCAAAGGCATTGCTTTACATCAGCGGATTGTAGCCATAATTCCCTAGCCTGCAGCTATATAAAAAAACTAAACAAGATTCAGGTTACGCGTTTCATCCTTTTCAACAACAACAGCCTGAATTCAATCAGAATTTCCCTCAAAATGTAATAATAAATTAAATAATAATTTGTTATTCAGCTGACACTTTTATCCACAGCGACTTGCAGTTGATTGGACTAAGCAGTGGCCAATCCCTCCTGGAGCAATGTGGGGTAATGGGCCTTGCTCAAAGGCTATCATGGCTACACCAGGGCTTGTACCACCAACCTTCCGGGTCCCAGTCATGTACCTCAGCTACTCGGCTACAGGCTGCCCCTTTAATGTGTTTTTTCTAACAAACAAAAAAACGCTGCTAAAAAGAGTTTGCTGTTAGAAGCAGGCGGGAGCTGAACTGATGGCGGTGGTCTCAGGGAAGCTGTTGAGGTTAGAAGCAGGCGGGAGCTGAACTGATGGCGGTGGTCTCAGGGAAGCTGTTGAGGTTAGAAGCAGGCGGGAGCTGAACTGATGGCGGTGGTCTCAGGGAAGCTGTTGAGGTTAGAAGCAGGCGGGAGCTGAACTGATGGCGGTGGTCTCAGGGAAGCTGTTGAGGTTAGAAGCAGGCGGGAGCTGAACTGATGGCGGTGGTCTCAGGGAAGCTGTTGAGGTTAGAAGCAGGCGGGAGCTGAACTGATGGCGGTGGTCTCAGGGAAGCTGTTGAGGTTAGAAGCAGGCGGGAGCTGAACTGATGGCGGTGGTCTCTGTGGAAGATCTCTGCGGCCGTCGCAGCGTTGGCAGGAGCAGGAGGGGTCACGAGGGCTGTCGCAGGCAGCTACCCCGCCCGTCCAATCACAGCGCTGCCAGGCGTCGCCACGGCGACGGGCAAACAGGATTCCAGCTGCGTTCGAGCCGGAGCGAGCGGAGAGCTCGTAACGAGAGGAAATTCAAACGCCGGCTTCTCATTTCCGCCCGGCAAACTTTCCCCGGCGGGATTCTCGCGCTTGCGTGAAATTGGAGAGCTCGGCGTTTCCCCCCCGACGGTCCTGAAAACCCAGGCAGCGCTGAAAACCCGATCAGAGCTGCTCGACGTCGCTCCGCTCCGACAGCGCCCCGCTCCGACAGCGCCCCGCGCCGACAGCGCCTACGTTCACACGCCGCTTACCTGCCGCTGTAGCGCCGTCGCGCAGAAACACGGGGGTTAGGGGCTTCCACGCGATCCGCCAGGCACCAGATTTAAGATTTTCCATTTAAGTTTTTTAATCAGAAATACGTTATAAGAATGACACAGAACAGCGGAGCGCAGGGCAAACTTCATAAGTGACGTTTTGAAAGTACATCAGAAATGAAAGTACGGCAACACAATGAAACTATTCTGCTCGTTCAGAGGGAAGACTGCCCCCTACTGGTTGCATTTTCTGCAGCAACCAAATTTCTTGGAAGGTTTTCCTTTTCAGCAAGAACCAAGACCCCACCTTCTGAGAGGGGAAAGGATGATTCCAAGGGCCCTGACTGACCGGGCCCCTCAATAAATACCACAACATAGGACTTTCTGGGGCAGTGGGGCCCAATGTCAATCCCTGGTGGGACCCCTGCCCCGAGCTTCAGTCACACAGGAAGTAGAACATGGGTCAAAGGTCAAAGGTGACAGTGCGGCTATGGCAAGAGATAGCATGAGTAGTGGAGGGTTGGGTAGTGACGACTGTCAGGGGAAAATGGACGCCTTCTCCAAAAACCCTGCAGTACAGCTTTGTGAAAGGCGTGAAAGGGCACAAACCCTCAGAAGTACCAGTGTCTGTGGACAGGGCGGCACCCTAGAGGTACATAATATTGTACCCCTGGCCAGCAATATACAACTCATTTGTACCTTTGCTGGTACATTACTGTACTTTCAGGGCACAATTGTGAAATTTCATCCTAGAAGAAGAAAAATATACCTCCACAGTCACTTTATTCCTGAGAGAGAGAGAGTGTGTGTGTGTGTGTGTGTGTGTGTGTGAGTGTCCATCTCAGGTGCTACTGGCTCAACCAGCCCATTGCCATAAACGACGACACAGTTTGAGAACTTCCACTGTGTGAGGCCAGCTCTGTGTACCACTGCACACTGGGGCCACCGTTTTATTTGGATTTTTGGAAAGAAAATGAAAAAGGAGTGTTGCACACACTTCTGCGGAGAGCATTATTTCCAGCTCTTCAACGCTTCATTTTTCAGGGGAGAAGCTGATAGCGTGGTTTCCACGGTGCAGACTGCATACCTAAAAAATGCTGCGCGGATATATTATATTCTGAAGATATACAGGCACTATGAATCCTATTCTGAAAGCTTTCTGTTGTTGATAATACTTGGTCGACTGTAGGCTGTGATTTGGAAGATAGAAGTGTGTTCTCACAGTCTTCCAAAAATATTTCTGTAATGGCATTGGCATAGTTTTATTAGTTTTTCAAACCTTGCCTGTGTGTGCAATACAAGATAGACAGACAGACACAGCGAAACAGACAGACAGATTGACAGACAGATAGATAGATAGACAAATAAACTGGTTTTAACAGATAAACAAAATGTATACACATCAGTTTATACAGTACTTATCTATTGATGGGTTATGAATGACAAGCAAGTCGTATACACAGTACCAAAGGGCAGTGTGTGGTCTACTGTATCACAGTGCTAGAGCTGTGTGTGGTCTACTGTACCATGCTAGAGCTGTGTGGTCTACTGTACCACAGTGCTAGAGCTGTGTGTAGTCTACTGTATCACAGTGCTAGAGCTGTGTGTGGTCTACTGTATCACAGTGCTAGAGCTGTGTGTGGTCTACTGTATCAGAGTGCTAGAGCTGTGTGTGGTCTACTGTATCACAGTGCTAGAGCTGTGTGTGGTCTACTGTATCACAGTGCCAGAGCTGTGTGTGGTCTACTGTACCACAGTGCTAGAGCTGTGTGTGGTCTACTGTACCGTGCTAGAGCTGTGTGGTCTACTGTACCACAGTGCTAGAGCTGTGTGTGGTCTACTGTACCACAGTGCTAGAGCTGTGTGTGGTCTACTGTATCACTGCGCTAGAGCTGCAGTATGTGTTTAACTCATTTCGCTGACTTATTAATGTGATAATACGACTTGTCAGCAGTTTAATCTTTAAGGGAATGGGTGCCCATAGCAACCACACGTGATGGACAGATAGGAGCGATTTGTCCACAGCTGCTCAGTATGATTAAAATCAATCACAGTCACACAGGAGAGACCCAAGAAGCTGCCTTTTACTGTCTGCTTCCTGTCTTCCCTCTCCCTCTTTCTCTCTCTCCTCTCTCTCTCTCTTTCTCCCTCTCTCTGTCTGTCTCTCTCTCTCTCTCTCTCTGTCTGCCTCTCTATCTCTCTCCCTGTCTCTCTCTCTCTCTCTCTCTCATTCTCTCTCTCCCTGTCTCTCTCTCTCTCTGTCTCTCATTCTCTCTCCCTGTCTCTCCCTCTCTCTCCGTCTCTCTCTCTCTCTCATACCCTTTATTCGGTTGTATACTAACAGCACTGCGTCCCCACTCCTGCTCCACCCACTATGACAGCCCTGCTCTGTTGCAGGCTTGTGTTTTCATCACTACTGTTGTCTGTGACAGATCACTTGGCATCTTCTCTGCATTAGCCTATTTCCCGTACTTCTGTAAGTTGGAAATGGCAACCCCTTCATATAAATATAGTGTTTAATTAGTGTTAATTAGTATTCCGTACTATATGAGACTGCCCACATGAATATGCCACATAGAGCCAATTTGAATCGGTTATGAAAAAAATAACATTGTTTATTTTCCATAATTCCGACACAGATCATCCGAGACGGCTTTAAATACCCTCATATTAAAGCTGACAGTCTGCACTTTAACTGCATATTCATTGTTCCGTTTCAAAAATAAAAAGCCAAGACAACAAAAAAATTTGTATCACTGCCCAAATGCTTACTGACTTCACAGTGTATATAAAATCAATCACAATTCCTCTCTATCACTCCCTCGCTCCCTGACTCTCTTCCTTCCTCCACTTTTGTCCCCTTCTCTCTCTCTCTATCTCACCCTCACCATCTCCGTCCCTCTCTCTCTCTCTCTCTCTCTCTCTCTCTCACCATCTCCCTCTCTCTCACCCTCTCTCTCTCTCACCATCTCCCTCTCTCTCACCCTCTCTCTCTCTCACCATCTCCCTCTCTCTCACCCTCTCTCTCTCTCACCATCTCCCTCTCCCTCTCTCTCACCATCTCTCTCTCTCTCTCCCTCTCACCCTCACCATCTCTCTCTCTCTC
Source organism: Conger conger (assembly GCF_963514075.1). Taxonomy (NCBI): domain Eukaryota; kingdom Metazoa; phylum Chordata; class Actinopteri; order Anguilliformes; family Congridae; genus Conger; species Conger conger. The sequence continues at coordinate 58,184,259 of NC_083766.1, forward strand.
ACCCTCACCATCTCCCTCCCTCTCTCTCTCTCACCATCTCTCTCTCTCTCTCCCTCTCCCCTCACCATCTCCCTCCCTCTCTCTCTCTCACCATCTCTCTCTCTCTCTCCCTCTCCCTCGCTCCAACAATGCCAGCTGAAAATAATTGCCAAGCTCCTAATACCTCAGTGCTAATTACCCAGAAGCCCACACAAAAGAGCCGCTCTGTCTGCTTGACAGGTAATGAAGGGAAACAAAATGGCCGCTCCCGAGGACCCAGCACAACCCCAATTCCACTAAAGCCTTGAATCAGTTTCAGTCAGGAAGCCCATCAGCGGACATTTCCATTGTTTAAAACAAAGCACGACCGTTCTCCTCTAACCAGTTTCATTACAGAAATGGAAGAGGGACAAGGATGTTAAAATAATAAGTTACTCTGCATAATACGGAGCCGAATTGTAAGGAATATGGTCTGAACCAGCAAGGTTTAGTCCCAAACCCTTCATAACTCACACCAAAATTATGAGATCAGTCTGCAGTTAGCAGACCCTTCACAGTTCACACCAAAATTATGAGATCAGTCTGCAGTTATCAGACCCCAAATGTGTCAGGAACGAGCATATGAGACAATTATTATTCTTGTAAAGATTATTTCTTTGTCCCTTTTAAAATGTTATCAATTTCACGCCTTATGTCAAATTGTGGGTCTTTTTCATGTTTTTTTATGTTTATATCCAGGTTCCTTTGCTTTAAAAAATCTCCATTTGCTTTGAGGTTTCTTTCGAAGACAACCTTTGGTGAAAAAAAGAATCTCAGCTTGTTCCTCAGCTAAGACAACACAGTCCATATCGAGATGACAGTTAACAAACTAAATGTCTGTTTCCATAACAACAAGCCGTTAGCCGTTCAAAAATACGTCCCGGGGATGAAAGGGCAAGACCTCTCGCTTCGCAGGAAATACGCTCGTGGTTGTGCAAGAACAACGAGAGTTACGATTCGTTCAATACTCCTCCATTACTGAGACAAATTAGCCAACAAGTCGGATGGATTTCTGGGCCGTACTGTATCGTCACTGCAAGCTCAACAGCATAGCTAATAGCTTGACTAAGGGTCAGGGCACTAGACTAGCTGAACCATGCTGATAAACACTCATTTTATTTCTCATTTCTAATTATTGCCTTGCAATACCTCAAACAGATTCTGAGGTCATTTAACCCTTTAAGATGTGAGGTCATGACCATGTGACTAGAATGTTCTTAGCTGAACACTCTAATGCTGATGTCACTACTGGAAAATGCAAAAGCAATGGGGTTCTAGAACACTAACTTAGAATTCTGAAAAACAAAGGGCTATGTGTCACAATAAGTGTATGTCAGGTGACTAAACTACAACCAATGGGAGCGTGAATAACTGAAGTATGCATTTCCAGTTGAAGTTAAGTTAGCATTGTTGAATGAATTTTTTGAATAGAATGATTTTAAGCAGAGCATCAGTGCAATAATGCACGTTGTAGTTTAAAAAATGGAAATAAAAATCTGTCAGAAACTTGTTCATCTTTGAACAAAACGAAACATATATTTTTTGGCGTTTCACAAGGTCCAGTGATGTTTGTCCCGGCTCTCTAAACGATGAAAGAAGATCTGATTAATGCAAAGGTCAGGAGTGATGAGGCTTGCAGGCAGGGCTGCCATCTCTGTTTAAAAAGCCTCTGAGCTGCGTCTCCTAATGAAATCTGACCACATCCCTGCCCGTTACATTAGGGATTGTGTTCATGCTCGCTTCTTTTGACCACACCCCGCAGTTTGGGGCGTGGCCACAAGGCGTGGGTTGTAGACTTCACCCGAACGGGACAAAGCGTTTCGGAGAAACGCCTACTTCCTGTTTTTCTCTCCGTTTGCCTTTCCTTCCTAAACTGAGGCTATCCCCAATTGGTGCAGGATACGGGCTGGTTCTAGGCGATATAGGTGACCCCTTGGGTATCCTCCATCCGGGAGGGGGCCGCAGGAGTGCAGGGCGCACACTCACCAGTACAGGTAGGGCTTGTCCTTGTCCACGTTGATGTTGTTGAGCGGGTCCATCCGGAACCAGGTGTTGAGGGTGAAGCCGCTCTGATACGGCCACTTGGCGATGGGAGGTAAGGCGATGGCCTGAGGGGGGGGGGGGGGGAGGAGAGACGTTACGGAAAAGCAAATCTAATAAACACGCTGAGAGCACTACTGCTCTTACAGAGACATTGATCGTCAGCGGTGTGATCAGACGCACAGTAACCACATATAAATACATCATTACACCCATCCAGCCATCACAGGCTGGGCTCTGTAGCCCGGTTCCTCCTGAGATTTCATCATCCCTGTGAGGGATTTTCTCCCCCCTGGTACCTCACGCACGTACCTCCTATCTTGGGGGTTCAGGCCTAGTGTTTTTCTGCGACTCGTTCAGCTAGCGTTCTGTAAAAAGCACTACACAAATAAAACTGAATTGGGTAAACATGTCGACTGCGCCATCACCGTAATGCTACTGTACTTATGTAATCCGAAAGCTAACACAAACGCTCTCTCATCGAGTTGCTCGGGATAAGAGCATCTGTCGAGTGCAATTAAAGCAACATAACGAAAGACAAGAACGTATTTGAGTGTGGTAACTTCAGTTCAGCTGTGAAAGCGCTATTAAAATCGAAGGAATGCAGCCTGACGTTTTTCAATGACTGCTGTAGAGGAAGGACTGTCGGACACTGTGCTGGGATAAACACTCCCCCTCCTTCTGTTTTACCGTGTTTACCGTGTTTAAACCTCAGAAAAGCACAGAGAGTATGTGCCTCGTTTACAGTGCTGCAGAGATTACATTACAGTTATTTAGCTGACACTTTTATCCAGTTGATTAGACTAAGCAGGGGACAATCCCCCATGGAGCAATGTGGGGTTAAGGGCCCAACAGCTTCACTGATCTTACTGTGGCCACACTGGGGCTCGAACCACCAACCTTTTCAGGTCCCACTCATGTACTTTAGCCACTAGGCTACAGGCTGCTCTGTACAACATAAATAAGATAATATCCTGGATTCTGCCCAATTCTGCCCTCCTGTTTCTCTGTAAAACAACTTTGTAACAGTTCTCTGTGAAAAGCGTGACACAAAATAAACGGAACTGAGCCGAAAAACAGAGGAATATTAGGTAAAACAACGAGTAATTAAAACATGAGTGAAAACAGTGAGAGTAAAAGCAGGATGGTTCTGAAAGTGCCTGAAAGGCACTTTAAAAGTCCAATTTAAAACGTGAAAAGTTTTTGTTTTTTCTTTGCAGATCATTCCAGGTCTGCGGGGCGAAATATTAAAAAGAGTTTGTCTTGGGGACCGGGAATAGAAGCCAGTCGTGATAATTGCCAATGTTCCAACTCATCGGCGAAGATAAATAAAGTGGTCGCCAGCCCAGCAGGCCTGTATAAATGAAAACATAACAGTGCTGATCACGTCTCACACGCGGAGAGGGCCAGCCAACCTTTTCACAGAGGAGACGGTAACATGCGTCATATTTATCACCTGAAATTAATCTTACAGCACAGAGGTAATTGGCATCTAGAGGTCTAAGACTAGCAGAGGCTACATGCATATAAATTATGTGTCTATAGTCTAACACAGAGAGAAAGATTGCTTCAATTACTCTTTCTGCACAATACATGAAAGGATGTTTTGTTTCTGCGCAGATAGCCCAGTTTCGACCTCAACTTCCTTACGAGAATGTGAACATTAATTTTGTTGAGTTTGTCATGTAACCAAATGCAAAGGTATTTAAAATGGGGGATGCTTTCAATAAGAATACCAATTTAATTAACATTTGGAAACTGCTGTAATCAAATTTTATTCACTCAAGGACACCATACATATAGCTGTGTCAGTGTTCAGAATACAATTACGCTTTTCTTGAAGAATAATTAAGGAATACTGTAAATTACTGGCAGCTGACAGCAATATAGAACAGTGTCATCAGCATCTGAGCGAGTTCTACAAGAATTCAGGGTTGACAAAAAATAATTGATAGACGCAGTAAATAGAATAGGCCCCAAGACTGAACCCTGGGGTACATCATTAGTAATACGCAAAAATTCTGGTTGAATATCAGAATATCAGCTTTTACACAATGACATCTGTCAGAGAAGTATTTTTTTGGAACCACATGCAAGTATCAGCATCCAAGGCAACACAAGACAGTCTGACAGTCTGATTATCAGAGAGTGATCCACTGCATCAAAGGCTTTGGAGGGGAAAACAGAAACCGCAGCTCAGTGCTTTGTGTTATCCAATGCAGTGACAACATCATTAGAAACAGGAGAGGCAGCAGAAACAGCCTTGAACCTTGAAGTCCATAATGAAGGGGTGGATTTCTGTAGAGAAGCCATTTTATCAGACACAAACAAGTGCTGGACTCTACGCATAATGGGTGCTTTCAAGCCATTTTTTGAAAACATGCCTTTAATCTGTTCGCCTTTTTAAAAACAGGCCACTGCTTAGCGTGAGGCTTCTCTGAGGCACGAGCCTGCAGCATCTGAATGTTTTTCTTTTTATACTCCAGTCCACCGGCTCAGCTGTACTTCCTGGTTCGTGGTGATTGGTGTGACGGGGGAAGGGGGAGGGGCTTACCGCCGCACTGCGTCCTGGGAAGTTGAAGAAGGTGTCGGGGCCGTGTCTCTGGGGCATCTGATTCAGCACCGACAGCAGCTTGATGGCGTGCCTCGGCTGCCGACGAAGAGGAGGAGGAGGAGGGAGAAGAGGAAGAGGGGAGAGAGGAGGAAGAAGGGAAGAATGAAGAGGAGGGGAAAGGAAGAGAGGCAAGCAGGTGAAGGAAAGTTAAAAAATGCCAGAGGCATCCCTTTGAAGGAAACACAACAACAGGCTTACACTGTGGATAAATGGCCTGTCAATCACAGCTAGTCGCCCAGGCAACCCCATCTCAGCGGGGCTTCCAGGAAGGGAGGTTATTGCCTGGGGTCGGTCCGGCCTCCTCCCACCAGGGCCCGCAGCATTGGCCGGAGCGGTCAGCTGACCAGCCCTGACCCCCTGCCCCCTGACCCCTGACCCCTGACCCCTGACCCCACTCACCCAGACCCCGCTGTCCCCCCGCAGCATGCTGAACAGCAGCTTGAGTTCCTTCACTGTGATGCTGTAGCTCGCCATCACGCCCAACATGTCCACCAGCAGGTCTGAGAGAGAGAGGGAGGGAGGGAAAGGGGGGGGGCGGACACTGTGAAATTAAATTTGATGCTTCGTAAGTCGATGGAAGTCCTTGAGTTATGGAAATAAAACGGGGCCCTTCCTTGCGGTGGAGTGAGTTAAGTGGTGTCAGATATACTGTACATGAGAAGACCATTCAGGAATGGCATTTCTCCCGATCAGTCAGGAAATACTCGTTGTCAGACCCTAACTGCTACTTAGTATGCTAAGTATTATAAGTATGCAACATGGCTCAGGCAGTAAGAGCAGTCGTCTCATTGGCTCAGGCAGTAAGAGCAGTCGTCTCATTGGCTCAGGCAGTAAGAGCAGTCGTCTGGCAGTCGGAGGGTTGCCGGTTCGATCCCCCTCCCTGAGCAAGACGCCTAACCCCCAAATGCTCCTGACGAGCTGGTCGGGGCCTTGCATGGCAGCCAATCGCCGTTGGTGTGCGAGTGTGTGTATGAATGGGTGAATGAGAAGCATCAACTGTACAGCGCTTTGGATAATGGCGGGATATAAAATGCCAACCATTTACCATAAGTATGCGATTTTGGATGCAGCCATAGTGCGTGTCTGCTGAAGATTTAATGCATGCTAAATGCACTTTGCACCACATGAAAAATTCTGGCCACATTTATTGGCAATTAAATTATGCATATTGGTTTTCCAACATTATACATAAAATATGCTTGGGGGGGGAAAAAGGACATTTCTACATTAAGGTTGGGCATTTTGCTGTGCATGGCCTGAGATTACAGAATCTCATTTTCTGCAGATCTCGCACGGAGCACTTTCCCCACGGCCCGGGTCCCTCTTCCACCATTACCGAGGGCTGAGGGGGGAAACACCAAAGATCACAGACCCTCAGAGACACTGGGCACTTAGCCATGTCTGTGAGCACATGCACGTGTGAACTTACCAAAATTCACTTTCAGCCCCTTTTTTAAATAGAAGAAAATCGTGATATTTCTCGAAAGTGGTATTTTCTGTGTGTGTTGGCACATGCATGATCGAACATACGACAACTCATTTAAACTGGAAGAAAATTGTGATATTGTTTTAAAGCGATATTTATTGTGCGTGTGGGCACATGCACACGTGTACATATGAAAAGTCATTTTTAATGGAAGGAAAATACCTGATATAACTTCAAAGCGATATGATTTGGGTTTGGGTGAAAGTCACCGAGGTTAATGAGATTTTGAGAAAGCTTTCTAACCTTTCCTCCCCATCGAAGGAGTCTGATACAGATCAAAGATGCAGGCGGTGGTGTCCACGGCAACGGCTTTTTAACCACATTGATTTTAAAACGTTTACCTGATATATTCAAGGAATTGAGTGATGTTTGTTAAAAACTTGAAATTAGTTTGACTTTTACTCTTTAGATGTCAGTAATCTGTAACCCTCTCGCCTGCCATACAGATATACAGATAAACCAGACAGAGGTACAGACAGGGGGTACAGACACACTCATCTGCGGTCCGTCTCATCTCAACAGACATTTACATTTACATTTTAGTCATTTGGCAGACGCTTTTAATCCAAAGCGACTTACAAGTGCATAGGTTCTTCCACAAGTCAAAGCATCACATCCATACCTAGGAATATACACGTGAAATGCTGTTCTAAACATAGAGTCATCATAAGTGCAAATTGTTGTTTTTTTTGGGGGGGTTTTTTGGGGTTAGACAAGGAGGATAGGGATATCAGAAGGGGGGGCAGGGGAAATCAGGAGGGAGGACTAAGGTAGAGTTTGAAAAGGTGTGTTTTTAGTCTGCGTCGAAATAGGGGGAGCGGGTTTTGTTTTTGAAGCTCTTGTCCTTTGAGAAAAGCTGCTCAGAGCGGTGTGCTCTGGTATGGGTATTCCAGGCATTCAAGAACCAAGCCAATGGAAACACGACGATCAAAACACGTCAATGAGTCCTTCTTTTCCACAGGAACATTTTGTTGCAATAGTTTTTTTTTTTTCATCAAATGTCTCCCCATGTGCCGATTTTCTTGAAGCTATTGTGATATTAGGACAACACGGCAACACTTTGTGGATGAATCAGGGACAGCAGGCATCACCGCTGAGACACTCAGTACTGTGCAGTAATTAGCCGTGGTGGTGCAACAGGCTAAGATGCAGCGGACTTGCGGCTGCAAAAGCCGAGTTCGGCCGGCTCACGTGGAGCGGCATCATTCGCGCTCACCTGCGATCATGTCGTCGACGGCGGCCATCTTGAGCAGGCCCTGCTGGATCAGGCCCACCTCGGTGCTGGTCTGCAGGTTGCGCACGCTCTTGCGCAGGATGGCGGTGAACATGCTCCAGATCTCCGCCTGGCAGGTCACGTCGCAGTGCTCCAGCAGCTCCACCATGCAGCCGATGCTCTCCGCGTCCTGGATGATGAAGTTCATCTCCAGGTCAAACTCGCCGCCCACCAGCTGCAGGGAGGGAGGGGGGGAGAGGGAGGGAGGGAGGGAGGGAGAGAGAGAGAGAGAGAGAGGGAGGGAGGGAGGGAGAGAGAAAACAGAAACGTTATACGACACTCCTTACTCCTTATTTCACAGGGCCTAGCGCGTGATAAAAAATGGTGGAGCGCGCAGTACACACTGTTTAATGGACAGGGGAGACTGGCATTCTTGTCGTCTACAACTTCTTCCAGAATAAAACAAAAAAGGAAGGAGAGAAAGAGGGATGGGAGGGATGGGGCAAAAAAAACAAAACAGCTATTTTATGAGACTCCCTCCCCACGCTGGTGTAAAATTCAGCTTTGACCAGCTTGATACTACCAGCCACCGCTTGAGCTGGGAGCTGACCAGTCAATCAGCTACCTGCTGTTTCAAAATCTATTTTGAGACGGTTTTTTTTTCTGGTGGGTGGAAAACTTCACAGGGAAATAAGAAACGGCAGAGCCCAGAGATCTCAGAGCACTGCGGACAGGGGAGACGC